>NW_023494801.1:29001872-29064372 GCF_904425465.1 Colossoma macropomum | reverse complement strand
TATATGGGAAGTAGAGCTGATAAAATGGACAGTGAGTGTAGAAACAAGGAGGTGTACTAAATGAAATGGTTGGTCAGTGTAAATGTTAATTGATTGAAATATATAAACATACCATGAAATATGTGTAATGGTATATGTAATATTGGCGAATTATGATCTTTAAATATATAAAACATATATGGAAATGTATTTCAAACTTGACAAATTTTGACAAATAAACAGAAATATATTTCCTTTGCATTTGAGTAAATGGGCTGAAGTTCACTTTTTTCATCTGTTCAGTGCATCACATCAGTCATTTACAAAGAAATGAGCAACAAACACAAAAACACTACAAAAGCATTGAAGGAATAGATTACGTCTACAGTAAAGAGCTGGAAAAGTTGGCACCGTCACAAAGCCGGTCTCTGAATGGATTATTTTATCTGTGTGAAGAAGCTTCCATGAGCCAAAACATAATGAGGCCAGATGATCATTACAGTTCGCACACACACACACACACACACACACACACACACAGCACACACAACACATGCCAGTCATCAATTTCATACAAACAGGGCCTAATCATCAAATTATTATCACGCAGCTGTGTGTGTGTGTGTCTGTGTGTGTGTGTGTGTGTGTGTCTGTGTGTGTGTGTGTGTGTGTGTGTGTGAGATATCTAACAGGTTTTTGGCGCATCTGCGTTTCCAACCTGACTGTCACAAATGGATGTTGGAAAAAAGAAGATTACAGAAGAAAATCACACACACACACACACACACACACACACATACACACACACACACACAACACATGCCAGTCATCAATTTCATAAAAACATGCCCTAATCATCAAATTATTAGATGCAGCTGTGTGTCTGTGTGTGTGTGTGTGTGTGTGTCACACATCTAACAGGTTTTTGGAGCATCTGTGTTTCCAACCTGATTGTCACAAATGGATGTTGGAAAAAAATGACAGAAGAGAAATTATACACACACACACACACACGCTCGCGCATGCGCACACACACATGCACACGCACATGCACACGCACACACAAACGCACACACACACACACACACACACACACACACACACACACCCCTCTCTCTAACACATTGAGGATAAAAGGCAGAAAGGCAGGCATGTTGGAGGAGTTTAGTAAGAATGTGGTTTTAATACTGCACTGCTGATCGGAGTTGCTGATTGGCCAGTCACTGCACTGAACTGTTTCTCACACTGAAGCTCCAGCTTGGGGGGAAGTTAGCCAGCTAACAAGAGAGCTACCTAATGGTGTTTTTCCTCTGGGCAGTGCAGTCCAGTACAGTACAGTTAGCAGTGCATGAGCTTACATTTTGGCATAATTTCCAATGCAAACCTTTCCTGAGCATCACTGTTGGAGAGTAAAAGTGACATGTACTTTGTTACTGTGCTTTTTTCAAGTATATGTACTTTTTAAAGATATTTTTTAAGACTTATATTCTATATCTTATTTACAGCATGAATGTTTTCTTCTATGTTACTAGATAATTGCTATGACTGGAAAAGGAGAGGTTGAGAGAGAGAAAGACACAAACACAGAGAACAAGAGTGAAAGAAAGTGAGAGAATGAAAGAGAAAGAGCTTGTTTCCTACTCTGTGAACTGTCACAGCTATTTGTTCACCTCTCTCTGTTCAGCTCAGAATTTTGGTGAGGTCAAAACACCTGGCAGAAAACAGTACCTGAAGAGCACAGTTTAAATGTAGCAACAATGGCAATGTTTTATCTCCAGTGATTCCACAGCCATCTGTGGGAGTCCTACAAATCACAATTGGTGTTGAAAATCTGTTTTTGTCTTACTTTTAATGCTGGTGGTCTTCCACCATGCCTACACTTACCCCATCTCTCCCAGAAGAGAGTGGAACTGGAGGACAGAATCACACCAAATCAAGGAAGATGAGAAATTGCTGGATTCTATGCTAGCAACAGCTCAGGCCCTGACCTTAGTAACCGGGGTGAACGCGGCCCCATCAAAGCTGGAAGACCACTGACCTTGGCTGGGTGCGGGATCCAAGGGGGCGACCTTCTCCACGCCTTACCAGACGGAGCCGTGAAGTGTGGCCTGCAGGAACTTGTGAGGCAGTAGGCGCTCAGCTCAGCACCCTGTGCCTCAAGAAATCCCCCTGAACAACAGATTCTCCACTTTGGAAGAGCTTGAGGACTCCCACCCACATGGTCCCCTGCTCCCCTCTCACTTCCTGTGATTTCAGCAGTTCCATGCAGATGGTCACTGGGTTCATGCCGGCTGGACCTGGAGTGCCCTTCTACAGCAGTTCCTGGGAGGCACCTGCGCTTACCACTACCACGGGCTTCCTCAACGTGGCCTTCTCATCGGACACTGCCGCTGAACCCCGATGAGAGGCATCTCACTAAGCACTGCCACTGGAGGCTGACGCACAGCACTCTCGCTGGAGTCCACAGCTGGACGCCATGGGATGCCGATGTACGTCATTCATGCCAAGCACCACTGCTGGAAGCCAACTTGCCGGTCCGAGCTGCAGTCTCCACCATCCACACTGATTGTTGGAGACTCTATTGTCAGATACATCTCAGGTACCAAGGTAAATGACATTTCATAGCAGCTCCCTAGCCTTCTCGCTAAGCACTCAAACATTTACAATGTGATTAATCATGTAGGCTGTAACATCGTTATGAAAAAACATAAAAAACTGAACTGTTGAAGAAAGACTTTACACAGATCTTTGACACACACAGAAACTATGGCAAAAAGTTTTTTATCTCTGGCCCAATTCCCTGATGTACTGAAGATCTACTGTAGGAACTCCAGGGGCTGCAGATCAGTCTCCTCTTGGCATTTGTGTGTGTGTGTGTGTGAGTTTGTGCTAACAGGTGTAAGTGGCGCCGCGCTCAGTGCTGGGGTCTGTTGTTTGTTAATGAAGGGCGAATGTTCTTGAGTGCCTCCCAGAATAGAGCTGAGTCTTTGTGGCTCTTATTTAGGAGGCAGGATTAACCCTTTCGAGGCTGAATTCCAGTCTTAGGGTCAGATGTGTGTACAAGCACAGATGCAGTGCAAAATGTGCCCTTGAATATTCGAAAATCTGCACTTTCAACATATTTTCTTTGCCTGTTTCAATGAGTTATGGGTAAGAAGTTATTTTACCACAGGAGGTGTTCTAGGTATATATGCCATTGGTAACCAATAAAGGTAAAATCTCACTGACCTTAAAAATAAAAAGAGACATTTGTGGAAATACAATTGATTTCTAGAGGGTTGAACCATTCTTCACATGTGTTTCATAGATTAGGATGTGTAACATATTTATTACAGCAGACAGGTGGTTTACGCATGTATTACTGGATATTTAAGCTTCCAATAGGCATACGGCGTCAGTCATATCGTTTAAGTGATATTAATAACTTTATTTCTAATGTTCCTTCGTATACTCTCTCTCCATCTCTCTCTGTTCCCCCTCTCTCTCCCTCTCTCTCTCTCTAATGTGATGTAATCTAAGTGGGGTAAAAGTGAGGACAGCTGGTCATTATCCTGCAGCAGCACCTGTGCTTCTGTCGCTCCACTGACCGGGTCAAAGCCTCTATCTCTGTCCCCGCAGACGAAATGCAATATGTGTGTGGGTGTCTCCATGCATGTGCCGTTGTGTGTCCTGCATGTCACTGTGGCTGAAACATGATTGATTGTGCTCTAATGTGCAGGCCTGCTGTGTTGACATACAGCTGATATTTTTAAAGACGGGGATTCTTTGGTTTCACGTCGTGTTAGCACAGGTCAGCAGTGGCTAACCTGAGAGGGATCACCTGCTGTTACACCTACACTACTACACACAGTCACAGACAAAGCTCCTGAAAAGAACAGAAGTAATGATGGCCACATTAAATATATATCAAGCATCAGCAACTGCACATAGCTTATTTAGTGCCCTGTTGCCACAGCAGAATTAGATTTTTAGGTAAAAATAAAAGAATCCTCTGATCACTCGAACACAGTTTAAACAATAAACTGTCTTAAACATTGGAGTTAATGCACAACTGCTAATTCACCAACCTTTAACTGTGAAGACTGGCATGCAGACTGCTGGTCACAATAGCTATGACAACAATCTGGCCTAGCTAGTAGCTAACAAAAAGGCAAAGAGAAAGATTTAAGATGAACATGGATAACATTGACTCATTTGCATTTATTAGCCCTTAGCTGGTTTCCTGATACATGTAATCTGCAACAAGAAACTGTCAAAAAGTCGCGAAGCTGAAGTCAAACTTCTCGTTCACCAGCTTCTCATTCTAATTGTCCAATTCCACCTTAAAAAGTGCAACAGTTATATTCTGGCACCTCAGGCACCATTTAGGGTGGAACTTCAACCACGTAGAAAATCAAATGTTGAGAGACAATACTGTACACTTTTAATTCCAAACAGAATAAAATGAATCTACATTTAAAGCCAAACTTCCTGAAAGCCAAATGTCTCAGCTGTTCTTCTGTGCTTTGGCAGTTGGAAGATCTTAATGGCAACTCAACAGACTCAACAAAGTTTGTTTTGGGTTTTTAAGGGTCACAGAATCGGCTTCCACCTTTCCTTCTGTCCCGGATGTCGTCCTTCAGCCACTTCACTCTAATAAGGTGTCAGTTGGATGAAGTGTGTTGGGGTTGGGGGGAGGAGGTGTTGGGAGGGGGGGGAGTCAGATCTGAGCCAGGACTGAAGTTTCCTCTAACTCAGGTTCATCTGTCTGTTCCTATAAAAGCTGAGCAAAGAATTCAAAGAGAATCCACAGCAGGAGGTGAGCGAGAGAGAGAGAGAGAGAGAGAGAGAGAGAGAGAGAGAGAGAGAGAGAGAGAGAGAGAGAGAGAGAGAGAAAGAGAGAGAGACTGAAATAAAACAAAGTACATATGAAAGTACATAGAGAGAAATAGAAAGAGAGAGAGAGAGACTGAGAAAGAGAGAGACTGAAATAAAACAAAGACAGAAAGTACCTATGAAAGTACACTGAGAGAGAAAGAGAGAGCAAGAGAGAGAGAGAGAGAGTAAAAGAGAGAGAGAGAGAGAAAGAGAGAGAGACGTGAGTGGAAGGGAGAGAGAATGGAACGACAAAGAGAGACAGTGAAAAAGTGGGAAGGACAATTTGAAATGACAAAGAAAGACTGGAAAAACTGGAAAAAAGGAATGAGAGAAAGTGAGAAATACTCAAGAAAAGGAGAGAAAAAGAGGGAGAAAGTGGGAGATGGAGATAGGAATAGAAAGAGAAAGAAAGAAAGAAAGAAAGAAAGAAAGAAAGAAAGTGCCAAATACTGTAAGAACGTGAGAGAGAGACAGAAAGAATGAGTGAGAGAGAGAAAGAAAGAAAGAAAGAAAGAAAGAGAACGGAATGGGAAATTAAGAGACAGATATACTGGTAACAAACAAAAAATGCATGAACAAGTGAATAGAAGAAAGGATTAGGAGAAAGAGAGAGATATGGAGAGAGAGGGAAAGAGAAATAGAGTGATGAAAAGAACGAGTTTGTTGCTGAGAACAGAACAGACTGAATGGTCTCCAAATCATTGATCAGCTTAAATCTAAATGAACTCTGTCGGCTCTTTGAATAGATTTGAAACAGTTGAGGTGGCACAGCAGTGGACGTGTCTCCGGGTCAGCGGTGTGTTTTGGGCTTTAACCCCCGTCATCTTTAAACACTGCCAGACTTTTATCAAGCTTACATCATCATTATTCACAGAGGGACATGCTGGGAATGACGTGGAACGAAAGGATACGCTTTCTTTGTGAGCACACTTTACTTTAGTCACATTAGGCAGTGAGGGAGGAGGGGGTCGTGGAGAAATGACTCCTTTTCAAATCATATAAATGATTCATCTGGAATGGAATCATTTTGTATAGTCATTTGGGTAGACACTTACTGAGTACTTTATTAGGTACATCTACCTTATATCTACACTCACTGTTCATTTTATCAGGTCCTCTTTCTGTAAAGGTTCTACAATTACAGACTGATTTTTCCCATAATTTTTTTAGCCCATTCATCAGTGGTCTGAACCCCCCACAGGGCCACCACAGAGCAGTTATTGTTTGGGTGGTGGATCATTCTCAGCACTGCAGTAACACTGACGTGGTGGTGATGTGTTAGTGTGTGTCATGCTGGTGTGAGTGGATCAGACACAGCAGTGCTGCTCGAGTTTTTAAACATCTCAGTGTCACTGCTGGACTAATAATCGTCTACCAACCAAAAACATCCAGCTGGCAGGGTCCTGAGGTCAGCATCCTGTGACTACTGATGAAGCACTAGTGGATGACCAACACAAACTGTGATGAACTATAGTCTCTGTCGTCACATCTACAAGGTGGACCAGCAAGGTAGGAGAGTCTAAAAGAGTGGACAGTGACTGGACACAGTGTTTAAAAACTTCCACTGTACCAGCGCAACACACACTAACACACCACCACCACCACGTCAGTGTCACTGCAGTGCTGAGAATGACACACCACCCAAATAATACTTGCTCTGTGGTGGTCCTGTGGAGGTCCTGACCAACAAAACCTGTCTCCCAGGATTGTCCCTGAAATGACATTGAGAACGAGGCTGTACTTGAAGTCGGGACTGATTTTCTTTCACTCTGACAATATACATTTTCATGAAAGTATATTGCAATGTTAAAGTCTTAAGAATGTATTAACATGTTATGAGTGTGTTCATAGATTCTTACAGACACATTACACTTTACTATAAATGTAAGAACATTGCTGAGGTCAGATCCTGAAGTTGGATGATTAATTCTGGATCACAAACATCATTCCAACTTCAGATGAAGAGAGATAGTCAGAGGGAAAAGGAATTAGAGTGAGTAGGGAAAAAGAATGAAAAAAGGTAGAGATTGATAGGGAAAAAGAGAGAGAGAGAGAGAGAAAGGCAGAGAGAGAAAACTAAAGAGAGAGAAAGGGAAAGAGAGGAAAAGACAGAAGAAAGGGAAAGAGAGAAAGAAAGGTGGAGTTAGGGGGAGAGAGAAAAAAACAAAGAGAGAGAGAGAGAGAGAGAGAGAGAGAGGGGGAAAGAGACAGCAAGGCAGAGAGAAAACGGGAAAGAGAGAGAAAAAAGTAGGGAGAGAGAGGGGAAGAGAGAGAAGGCAGAGAGGTATAGAAAGAGAGAGAGAAAGGTAGAGAGGTATAGAGAGAGGGAAAGAAAAAGAGAAAGGCAAAGAGTGATAAAGAGAGAGAGAAAGGCAGAGAAATAGGGAATGAGAGAGAAAGGCAGAGAGAGATAGAGAGAGAGGGAAAGAGAGAGAGAAAGGCGGAGAGATAGGGAATGAGAGAGAAAGGCAGAGAGAGATAGAGAGAGAGGGAAAGAGAGAGAGAAAGGCAGAGAGAGGTAGAGAAAGAGGGAGGCATGGAGAGATAGAGAGAGAGAGAAAGAGAGAAAGAAAGGCAAAGAGAGATAGGGAATGAAAGAGAAAGGCAGAGAGAGATAGAGAGAAAGGAAAAGAGAGAGAGAAAGGCAGAGAGAGATCAGAAAAGAGAGAGAGAAAAGGAGAGAGAGAGGGAAACAGAGAAAGTGAACGGAAGATAAGGAAAGAGAGAGAAAGGCAGAGAGAGAAAGTGAAAAGAGATAAAATGACAGAAGGAGACTGAATGAGAAAGAAAGACAGAGGTAGGAAAAGAGAACATAACAGAAAAAGAAACAAAACGTGTGAAAGAGGGAGAGAAAAAGCAAAGGGGCAGAAAAAAGAAAGAAAGAAAGAAAGAAAGAAAGAAAGAAAGAAAGAAAGAAAAGCAGAGAGTGGGAGAGGGAGGAAAGGGCAGTGATAGAAAGGTAAAGAGAGACCAGACTGTGCAGTGATGACTTTACTGGCACGTGAGTGAGTGAATGAAAAGGAGAAAGTAGAGATGAAGCAGTGAGGGAGGGCAGTGGGCCGATTATTGTTAGCAGAAATGAGGGGGGCTTTGGCAGACTGCAGCAGAGGATGCAATAAAGACACTCGCTCACAGTAATGGGGCACTCCTGGAATGTTCTCATGCTCAGCTGTAGGTTTTAATTAGTTCCTCATTGTAAGGAACATCAAAAGGGCTCGTTAGCGAGTGTGTGATGGGGTTCAGGGTGATTGGAATTGTTTTGTGTACAATTAAAAAGCAGGATTAATTCAATCTCAGCAACCTTCCCGTCTGTAATTGAAATGTAATCTAACGTCATGCTGATTATGCACGGCTTATGTGGGTTAAATTTGACCCTCGGGGAGTTTCTGAGATGCCGTCTGCTCTGATTGATGAAGATTACAGAGGAATAATGTTTATTATTAAATATTTGTTGTTGCACGGAACCATCACCACAGATAAAGGTAAATAGGAAGCGCTCAAAATGAAAAAGACAGCAAAAGAGAAAACTCCCTCTAGTTGATCTTTTTTCTCTAGTTTTGTACTTGCACACGAACAAATCTCATTTTGACAATGATGATTAAATTCTTAGCCTATGTCTGGAACAATGCACCTAATGTTCACTGCCAACGTTCACTCGTGTCTGGATTAATATCCTATTTGATTAAAAAGAAGGAGGTACTAAGAAAAACAATACAATCGGATTACAAAAGTTAAAGAAAATTCATTGACAAAAACAGACTTGCTTTAAGGCTCCAGTCTCCATTTTCTTGATTTTCTTCTGACTAATATCTATAGTTTGTTAATGTTTTTTACAAACTCTATACCTGGGACAGTAGGTAAAATGCACATTACAAACAGAAAGCCGTCATTTAAAATTGTATGTTTACCTGTATTTGAACAAGAACAGTACAATGACAAGATGTAACATTTAATCTTATCAACTTCACTGTTTTTTGTAAATATGTTCCAAACCGTGTTCCAAATATGTTGGGACATGGGGCAGTTTCAGACTAGAGCCACTGCAAAATGTTCAAGAAACATCATAAACTAGTGATGCACTTACGCTTGGATATAAATGAAGCATCCAGGAAAAGCCTCATCCTTTATAAAGATGGGTCAAGCCTTGGCACTTTGCCAAAAACGCTTGAGTAAAAAATCCAACATTTTGAAAATTATGTTCCTCATCCAGGGCGGCACGGTGGCGCAGTCGCCTCACAGCAAGAATGGCCTGGGTTCGATTCCCGGCTGGGTGACCAGGGTCGTTTCTGTGTGGGTTTCCTCCGGGTACTCCGGTTTCCTCCCACAGTCCAAAAACATGCAGTCAGGCCAATTGGACGTGCTAAAATTGCCCCTAGGTGTGAGTGTGTGTGTGAATGTGTATGTTTGTCTGTCTGCCCTGCCGATGGACTGGCGACCTGTCCAGGGTGTATCCTGCCTTCCGCCCAATGACAGCTGGGATAGGCTCCAGCACCCCACCGCGACCCAGAAGGACAAACGGTTTAGATGATGGATGGATGGATAGATGTTCCTCATCCAGGGATTGCAAAGATTTTAGGTGTTTCGCCCTCTACAGTGCATAATATCATCACAAGATTTAAAGACTAAAGGAAAAGGCCAAAAACCAAAGCCAAATGTTTGTGATCTTTGACTCTTTAGACAGCACTGCATCAAGAACCAGCACATTTATATGATTGATATAACCACATGGGCTTTGGAAAACCTGTCAGTGAATAGCTTCCATCACTGCTTCCATAAATGCTGTACTATGCACAGTGGAAGTCAAATGTCAACAGCATCCAGAAATCCTTCCAACGTGTTTGGACTTGAGCTGGTCTAAAATGGACTGATGCACAGTGGAAATATCTGCTGTGGTCTGATGAGTCAGCATTTCAGATTCTTTATGAAAATAATACAGCACATTCTCTGAGCCAAAGGAGAATGGACCATCCAGATTGTTACCAGCGTTAAGCTCAAAAGCCAGCATCTGTCATAGTATGGGGGTTTGTTAGTGTATAACCTGCACATCAGTGAAGGCATCATAAACGCTGAACATAATTTGGAGCAACATGCTGCCTTCTAGATGATGTCTTTTTCAGAGATGTCCATGCTTATCAACATGACATTTATGTCATGATTTATTTATTTTATATCCATATGTTTCATAATAAAATGCACTGATAGCTATGTCACTACTTTCCAAAACTGCTGCATCTACTTCAGTAGCTGTAAACATTTTGCACGGCATTCCACACGAGTCTCCAATGTCGACTGAATGAAGAATGAAGGGTTCCCGATGTGATGGGTCTTTAGTAATTTCCTGAGTGTCTATTTGTCAGTTTTAAGCAAAATGTAGACGGACACACAAATCCACCAGTTACACCCAGTGAGAGGCAGATGATGCGTATCTCAACCCCTCTTCATAGCCTCATAACTCTGGATATGAGTCACATACAATCTCGCAATATGACGCAATCTTAAAGGCAACTCTACAGATTCAGGAAATATTTCTGCTCTGTATTATCACAAAGATAGAAAAACATATGTAAAACATCAAATCCGATGCATGCGCAAGTTTGTTAAGGGTTCAAGGGTTAAGCCCAAAACTCAGATCTGCAGTGCTTCACAATTTTAACCAGACAAAATTCAGTCTTGCAAAGCACGTCATCATTTTCTCTTTTCCTTCATGTCAACCTTAGCCTCTCTGAGACCCAGCCAAGTAGGTTATTTAAGCTTTTCTGCATTTGTTGACAGTGTTTATCTCTTACCCTGCAATGGGTAGCAATTAGACATTTAAAATGACAATTATACCTTCTCCACTTTGCACTTTGTATTCACCATTCAGATACCAGAAACAAGCAGGAATGAACTACATGGTTGACATTGCTTCTAACAACTACCACTGGAGCCAGGTTGTTTAAGTTGTCAGGGAGGTGCCACTGTCAATCATTATGTGCTATGACATGGCTACCCAGTCCAGATCAGGCAGTCAAAGTTTCGTAAAATGTATTTTCTATTAAATTATTTTCATTCATTCATTCATATATATATATATATATATATATATATATATATATATATATATTTATATGTGTGTGTGTGTGTGTGTGCTTATTATGTAGCTTTACTATTAAACCTAAATATTAAACATTTTAAACCACGTTGTCAGAGGCTTTAGAGGAATCTAATTTCTGTCCACAACTTCTGTAATGTCTCACTCATTAAAGAGTTTCTGTTATTTCTGTGTGACCAAGCCAGTGTGATGCATTAAATGTGGTACAGAATTCCATCTTTAAAATACAGACAGGTTATACTGTATCAAACACCATTTTGTATGGATACTGTAATGATATTTTAATAATATATCAAAACATACAGTGTCATTAGCTTTTTTGTAAAATACTTTTCTTAAGCAGGAAATGACACCATCTTCACTAAGATGTATTTTTTTTTTCTTTAGAAGCTTTTAACATTAATTTATGAACTTTTAACTTTTAACTATCAACTTATTTGTCACTTAGAAAATCAACAATTTGACTCATTATGTTCAGATTTTTGCATACGACTGAACAAGTAGGTGGAGCCCATAAAGTGGTCAGTAAGTGGAAGCACAAGCCTGGGGTTTCTAATGAAGCACTTGGTCAGAGTGCACCAAAGACACTGAAAAGGCAAATGTTCCAGTTCCATAGTTTTAAGTTTGTAAATTGAGACACTTTTTGTTTGTTTCATTTTTTCACTCTCTCTCTCTTTCTCTCCATGCCGGACCTTCTGTCTCTTCTAAGGCAGAATATTCATGTGAATGAAAGCGGCTTCAAAGCCTTTGCTGATATAATTTGCTGAAGACCCAGTCTGTGGGGAACTGCCCCAAATTCAACTGGGTTACCGGCACTCTTGTGAGCGCTTGTTTGTTTTACTTTTTAACATGATTCCGATGTATAAACAGAAGAGAATATGAGAGTGGGGGAAGCATTCAAGGCTGTCGTTTAATAACTGAAAAATTAATCAGGAATAATCTTTTGAAGATTTTGCTTTTAATTGTGCAATTCTTGTGTCTTTGCTTTGCTTTGTGCTGTAGGCGACCTATTTTTGGAGCTGTTTTGTAAAATGTGTTTTTGGTCTTTTTAAAGTTTTGTATAAATCATGACTTCACTAACTCTGTTTGTGGCATCCATTATCCCTGTTTTGTTGTTGAACTAGTTTAATTTGTTAAACTTTAGTTGTCTAAAGTAATAATAAAGTAATAATACTGTTATTATATAATTATTACTTCTATGTTAACACAACAGTATAGTAATTATATGGTAATTATATGGTTAATATATAGTTATTACTTATAATTCAGAATTGTTAAATTTTTTTATTTTATTGCACAATTACTTGTTCATTTTTATTGCACAATAACTTCATTTACATAATGTAATTAATTCATTATCTTTGTCTAAACATGTTCAAAACTGCACTTTTTCTATTGGTTTCAATGTGTTATAACACAAAAGCAAAGTTTATGAGTCTATGAGTGATGAATAATTAATCTAAAATTTCAACATGCTTCTGTTATTGCTAAATGCTACTAAGGGTTAACGACCCCTCTGTGAAAATCAAGCCTAATCGAGACAGTCCAAGTCCGGGCGTTGTCCAACTTCAGTCTGTGTACAAACAAGATGGCCCATTCTGTTCTCATCACAGTGTTTATAGAGACTTGCAGCTGCTACTAATCAGCAATTCATTACTCATCAGCTGGTAAAACCATAGCTCAGGGTGTCCTCAATCAAATCTTCATATTTAACTCTTGTGGCACATTTTCTCTTCGCAAATGTACATCATCCAGTCATCTGGCTTTACAGTCAAAACTCTATTGTCCTTACAACCCAGTTTCCATCCTACTGAGGTTTTAGTTTAGCCTGGGATTCATGTTCAACACATATTGTTGCTGTTGTAACAAAACTTTGTATGTCTGAAATGGTCAATTTGTAGGAAAAGAGAGAAATCTGCCTCTATCTATCTATCTATCTATCTATCTATCTATCTATCTATCTATTTTGTTCACTTACTGACCATAATGTATTAACCACTGCATAATGTATGAACCATCCTCTGCCCCATTTATCATTGGTGGGTTTTTCACCACAGGAGTGCTGTGGACCACTCACCACACTCACACCCCAAAAATCCAGGAAGAGAGGCTCTGTGGCCAGAAGCTGACCATTGATGTAGACATAAATAGGGCTACAGTCTCTCTCTATCTATACACTATCAAAGTGGAGCTTTCTAATCAAAAATTAAGTCTGCTGTCTCATATGAGTGATTTCTTAATGCTTGGTTTTTTTTATTTATTTAAAGAGTGCATGTTTTGTCACTGGTCTTACCTTACTCTTTTGGCAATGTCAAAGGCTTTTATGAAATATAATTTCTCAATCTCTTTAGCACATGGAGTCAGAGTTATAGAAGAATAATTATCCTGACAATTATCCTGCTAAAAGTATGATTGAATGACATTTGTTCAGATGCACGACCATGTATTTGCTATAACTGAAAATATTTGAAAAAAAAAAAAAAAGGTTATAAACAAGTTGCTGTGACCCTTTAAATCGTTACCATTGAGTGTAGGAAAATGTAATAAATACAACATTATTATTTTATTTACTGTGGTGGAAAAAAACACAGTAATACCAGTGACACAATAAAACACCAATGACGCACATAAGATGAAATATCCTCATTCCTCAACTCCAAATAACTAACAGTGATAAAGACAAGTGCTATTTTATGCAAAAGAACTCAAAGCTTTGAGTAACTTTTATGTATACATAGGAGTCACTGGTGTTACTGATCCTCACTGCTGTTCTCATAAGGAAGGGAAATGGTAACACTAGTGACAAATGCATTTTACAAAAAGGGCACTACAGGGCATCAAGCCACAGTCAGTCATGGTATAGCAATTCAAGGATGTACTCCATCCTTGAGTGGTTGTCAGTGTGATTTTTAGTTGTAAAAATGAGAGATTTTTGTTAGGCAATAACACCAGTGGCACAACCCCAAGGGACCACTACTCTTACACTACTTATATATATATAGCACTAACCATTTATACTTGAAAATATATTGCCAAATTGATTGTTCTGGAAAGTGCCATTGTTTAAATGACATGCTGTTAATTTTTAAATATAAATAAATAAATAAATTGTAAATTGTAACCTTGTTGTGTGTTGTATTCTATAAAGGCTAGGAACAATTTCCATATATATATATATATATATATATATATATATATATATATATATATATATATATATATATATATACATAACAGGCCTCCAAACTCCTGATCTTCTCTCTCCTCTTGGCCATGACAAACAGACAGTTTGGTTTCATCCCTGCACATTCAGGCAGCACAGAGTGGATTAACTGTGCTAGTGCTAGCCGCAAGCTGCCCACAAATATCTACCTCATGCCAGCAGGAATGCACCACTGAGATCCCCGGCATCTCGCTGCATTAAGCATTCTGGAATTCACAAAGGCCACAGTGTGCATGTGTTTTCAACAGGGGCCTTCAGAAAACAACAGTGTGATCACATTTAAAGTGGTTAAAACTAGGTCTGTCTGCTAAAACAAAGATATCTTAGCCCTTTAAATGACCAGGGTGGACCCAATGTTTTGTTACACACTACTATTATCTAATAGCTCAACCAGTTTGCACTGAAGCCCCTGTAGTCACTGAATAATAAGCTTTAGTATGTAATAAACCTGGGATTTTAAGGGGTTGATATTTTTCAGCTTTTTGCTGATAAACAATATGTCGATATTTGTTGATATCAGAAGATCAATAATTTGGACTAAACAGCTTTTATGAAATAAAAAGACACATGCAAGCCTGGATGTCAACAAATTGTTGCCATTAGAGCTAAATACACTATAAATAATGTATTTAGGAACAAAGACCTGTTTTTCACTAAATAAACACAAACAGCATAGTGTTTATTTGTGGGACAGGTGATATGATATTTATTGTTATTGATAAATTCTAGCACAATTTATCACAACACACCTTTCTGAGCATATTATAGGTAAAAAGCACTGACTGAATACTTGTTTTATTGCAATGATAGCATAATTAGTTTTATTTAATTGGGTTTAGTGCAGACCTGGTATCATTTATTGGTGCCAATCATCATGCCCCATTAAACCCATCACAGTTTTGCTCACATTTACTGAAATAAAATATAAATATCAGTTCTTTAGCGTCTGTACCATCTGCTACATTGCAATGATTGATGTTTGCTAAAAGATCTTGAGAAATAGACAATGGCTATCTGTCACCACTGTAGCTTGGTGGGTAGCTTACTTTAATGTAGAATGCAATGTTGTGACACTTTGCATGATAGTTGTGGTGTTCAATGCACTTGCTAATGTTGCAATACTGACCACTGAATCCATTTGTTGCTGCATAATTTATCAGTCATCCTCTGCTCCATTTATTATTGGTGAGTTTCTGAACACAGGAGCACTGTTGACCAGATATTTTTTGGGTGGTGGACCACTCACCACACCTGCATGGACTGACTGGGAAGAATGAAGTCTGCATGAAGGTCATTCAAAGAACTCAAACAACCATGGACCATTGACGGAAGACAAGAACTTTCAGTCAACAGTCATTGTTACGTCATGCACTTTGCACATTTTGTCATGTAATTCTGAAGTTTCAAAAATATAGTAGTGTTTAGTGCAGAAATGCTTACTCTAGAAATAACTTTTGGTTATTACATTACCACCACAAAGCGTCTTTGTTAGCTTTAAGCTAATGATGCTAAACATTGTGTTTAGTACTACTTATGACAGATCTGCCAAATAAGTGGATATTTGGATGTTGTAAGACATTTATTAATGCAATTTTTGCTTTTTTTACAGTGCCTTATTCAGTAAATATTTCAAGTCTAAGCCTAAAACTAAGTACTTATAGAGAAGCCTGTTAGCATGTTAGTAATCTGATGAGTTATTCTGCTTAGTTCTAGTTGCTAAGAAATTAAGTTTAAACAAAGCCAGGTTATAATGCAGAGTATGTTCAGTACAGTTTCAGGTCTTTTATTTCATGTACATGCTGATGCCTGGATTCATTATTGCAGAGGGAAGTTGTTCTGAGGCATCCATAGGTGTGTATTTACCAAGTACTTTACAATGGCTTTGCTGCATCTCGGGCCTGGCCAGAACTATTTATTTCATAAAATGACACAAATGGAATGTAGAGACATAAACTGTTTACCTTGTCCCACTTTATATTGTGTTTCTAATGACTGTGTGGTTAAGTACTAGCGATACATGCAACAACAGTGTAATTACTGATAATGTGTTTACTGTTACAGATGATTTTCAGGAGTATAGCTAATGAAATTACACATGTGTAATAGAGTGGAGGTAATTGTTTTGTATGATCTGGGGCCAGATTCATGAAAGTGTCTTAAGAAAGAAAATCTTCTTAAATGTGTGGTTTTAGATTAGATTAAAGATTAGATTAAAATTAGATTAAGTGACGCTTATTAGTCCCACAATGGACTAAAAGTTTTAAACTGAGGAACTAAAAGACTGAAACCCCCTAAAAATTGGGGGTTAGGTGCATTGCTCAAGGGCACTTCAGCCACGTACTGTCGGCTCAGGGGATCAAGCCGACGACCTTCCGGTCACAGGGCTGGTTCCCTAACCTCCAGCCCATGACTTCCCCTGACTCCTCCTAATGAACATTTCGTGAGAAAATGTTATTCTTCAAATAACTTCTTAAGTTTTGAGAAAGCTTTCGTAAATCTGGCCCCTGCTTTTTTCCAACAAGACTTTTCTGATTGTAACAGGAAGTGTGTAATTACCTACATTATTATAGTATTTACACCGTATCTGCATGGGAAATGACAACTTTCCTAACATTAAGCTAGCTTTAGTAGTATGTTTGTGTTGTTACATCATAACCTAACCAACATTCTGGCTTTAAAACTATTCTGTAATGTGATGCCTCCTGTTAAATCAGAAATGTCTTGGTAGAAAAACAGCACTTCACCCTATTACACATGTGTAATTACATGTAAGAAATGCATAAACAAATAAGGGAAAATGAGCTGTTACAACTATCAAGCCACAATTGTTCAAATATGAGTAAAAACTAAAGATGATAGACATACTGTACTACTTGTATGTCTACTGGTAATGAATACATTACCAGTAGTTACATTGTTATTGCATATATTGTTAATGTGTAACTACATAGTTATCACAGACATTTAAGATAAACTTTGCTTCTAGAGTTTTGCACTGAAGCAGTATGGCTGGTCATACTTTATTTGGATGGTCCTGTATAGATGCTCTACAGATACTTTTATCATTAACAAAGTTTCTGGTGATACTCAATGGACTATCAACAACATTACAGTTAGGGTTAGGGTTAGGAGTAGATGTAGGTTTTGCCTTGAGGTCAAGGTTAGGGTTAGATTTAGGGTTAGGATTAGAGTTAACAGAATCTTTCACACTCAACTTCAGGTTCAGTTGCATTTAATAGATATTTAGTTGAATATTACTGAAAGATTTACTGAGCATCTACAAAGAATCAACAGTTGACCTTGCAAACAAAGTGTTACCATATGGCTAATAGTTAGCAAGTAATGGAAGTTTATTCTGCACCAACAAATGTTTATAGTTACACAGTGTCAGAAACCACATGAAGTCTATTTGAGATTTGATACAAGTGTGTTTACAGTTTGCAAAGTGCTAATTGGTGGGATATGAGCCTCCATTACTTGTAGCTACATTTGCATCATAGCTCTGGTGCAAAACTGAAGAAAACTCAAAACATCATGACTGACTCTCTTTTGGCTGGGAGTATTACAAGTGTATAAGATAAAGATAAGTTAAAGTTCCAATGGACAAGTGCTGCAATCTTGCACCCATGTTGGGCGAGTTGAGCAGAGGTCAGCAGGTTCAGGCTCTGTCGTCTGCCTCCTCTACCTCAAAGAGAACTTCTGATGTAGAAACAGCCTCCAAGAGAGAAAGGGGAACTAAGAATAGCACAACCAGGAATCACTTCCATGACGTTTTTCACTCCTTTACAGAGAAACGTGTCTTTCTCCGGCTCTTACTCCGGCTCTTACTCCACTTCCCTCCATCAGCATCCTGAACCAATCAGTGGGAATGGGGATCAGAATGTGCTCTGGAATGGCGATTAAGAGAAACAAAGAGGAACCCGCGCAGTGAACCGGCACTAATTGGAGGAGGAGGTGGAGGAGGCCGCTGCCAAAGCCTGGAACGGCACAAGGTTCGGTTTTGCGGAGACGTTAAGAAAAAATAATAATAAACCAGTAACTTGGAGTGCATGTGAGAGGTGTTGTAATCACTCTCATACTGACATGTGGCGACTGGATGGCAATTTCCAGATTTGACTGATGGATTTTTGTTTTTATATGTTCAAAATAAAATAGTATGATTTTAGATAATTAAAGCTTTATTGTACTGCTTTTAATATGTAAATAATGCAAGATAAATATGCCCTATATACTTTATAAACCCCATAGCCAGTTGCAAATGATGCCATTCCAAAAAAACAAGGTTTTTAGAGAAGTATTCTTTCAATTATGTGCAAAATTTCAATTTAACTAAATTTCATAGGTATTCAGAGTGGTTTGGTTTAAAATATTCCATTCTAGAGAAACTACAGCCAGAATTGTTCATAATGGTTGTGATAGGAACCAGATGTCTGAAGAGTTTAGTGCATCTAAAAGGATGCGTTTTTGGCCTACGTCTTTAAAATCAATTCATGGCAGTGCATATAAAATCTCAAAAGACACTGGACAAAAAGATCCAAGGCACAAGCCACTGCAGACCAAAAAGAACTGCTTTGTCTTGTATTTGCCAAAAAACATCTAGATGACCCCCAGGACCCCAGTGATAATATTCTGTAACTTTTTTGGAAGACATGGGTCCCAATACATCTAGTGTAAAAGTAACACTGGTTTCCACTGTAAGAGCATCCTACCAACAGTAAAACATGGTGGCGGTAGTGTGATGGTCTGGGGCTGCTTTACTTCTGCAGGACCTGGATGATTATCATAATTGAAGAAACCCTGAATTCTGCTCTCTTTCAGAAAATCCTGAAGGAGAATGTCCACCTGTCAGTTTGTAACCTAAAGCTCAAGTGCAGTTGGATTATGCAGCAGGAAAATAATCTGAAGGACACAAGCAAGTCCACCTCTGAATGGCTCAAAAGAAACAAAATTAAGAATTTGGAGTGACCAAGTCAAAGTTCTGACTTGAATCCCATCTCAAGACATTAAATGGTCAGTTCATGCTCAAAAAGCCTCCAATGTAGCTAAATTAAAACAATTCTGCAAAGAACAGCGGGCCAAAATTCCTCCACAGAGATATAAAAGACTCAAGACAAATGTTTGATTGCAGTTGTTGCTGCCAAGGGTGGCACAACCAGTTTTTAGGTTTAGGGGCAATTATTTTTTCACACAAGTGATATGGGCTTTAAATAAATCTTTATCTTCAGTAAATGGAATGACCATTTAAAAGGTACATTTTGTGTTTAGTTGTGTTGTCTTTATATTAAAATTTGTTGGATGATCTGAAACATTTAAATGTGACAAATTAGCAAAACAATGGACAAAATCAAGTGATGGGCAAATACTTTTTCACAGCACTGTACATATACTGTTATACTGTAAATATACTACATGTGATATTCATTAGTTCCAAGTATAATTTGATAATTACTGCCACAGAATGTTAATTTTGGGTCAAAGTTAGCATTTCAGCACAAAAAAAGCTCCCACAGAAACAGCAATGGCCTATGAACAATGATCTTTTCAGGATGAATAAAGATACTTTTGACACAAATCTGCTGGGATAAACATGAAAATGAGATATGGCAACGGGAACCGCCCATACAGAATCAATGGAGTTCTGTTTTCAAAATAGACCACCAACAGCAAACAGCCAAAGAGTCACACTGAATAAACAAATATAAGTTCACAAAGTGTATTGCTGTATTATGCCGTTCATTAAACCACACCTGAAAAGACGTATTATGGACTACTCTGCTAAGTACTTTTCTTGAGAAAAGTATAATTCTAAAGTTAACAATTATTTGATTTAAGAATACTATTTTTTTTCTCAGTAACAATGTAAGTGAAAGACTGCTGGATTAGCATGATAATGACCCAGTTGTTAGTTTTCTCTCTGGGAGTCTCAGTGATGGAAGCTTTGCACACTCTTGGCATTCTCTCAAGCAGCTTCATGAGGAGCCACTTGGGATGCTTTCCCAGCAGGCTTCAAGAAAATACACATATGCTTAACACCTGTTGGTGGGACATAAAAAAAAATATATATATATATAAAAAAAAAATCCAATTCAAGTCGAAAGAAATAATAAAAGGATGAATCACCGATTAATAAATTCTATTTGACCTGTATTAAATTGAAAAAGGCACAAAAATGTAATTATAATTTTTGTTTTACTTTATGAACTTTATGAAGATTTGATGCCTGGAACATGTTTAAAAAACACAGGACAGGAGCATTTGTGTTTTAACACTTTCATTTTAACAACACTTAATAGTTAACTTAATCATTTGTGTACTGAAGATACTAGCTGATCCAGTTTGAAAGCAATATTATTTGCCATTCATTCATTAAACAAGTCTTCAGCTGCACAATCATGTGAAGCTTCCATTGTCATATTTTGTGCACAAAATGGCATGGCTTTTAATTATATTTAAAGTTTGGACTAGCCAGTCTAGGACCCGCGCTCTGTGATAACACAGCCATACTGTTGCAACACATGCAGAATGTGGCTTGTTGTTGTCATGTTGAAATAAGCATGAACATTCCTGAAAAGTTGTCATTTACAAGGCAGTGCATGTTGACCCAAAATGCATATGTATCTTTCACAATTATTGGTGCCTTCACAAATAAACCCCGATAAACCCCTATGCCATGACAGATCTTGACATTTGCACTTTACACTGGTAACAATCCCAATAGCCCTTTTCTGCGTTGGCCCTAAGAACACTACGTCCATTATTTCCATAAACAATCTGAAACGGTCATTTATCAGACTGCAATACACATTTCCACTGTTCATTGGTCCATTTCTACACTCTCAGAAATAAAGGTATGAAACTGGGGCAGTACCCCTCTTGTCACTGAGGTGGGACCCTCAAAGGTACATCTCAGTACTTTTAGTTAGGAAACTAATATTGTGCCATAATCCATTGAAATTATATTTTCTTAGTTGTATTGACTCCACACACCCCGTCTCATCTCCCGGGTTTTTATTTTACTGTTCTGTTTTAAAACAATAGGTGATGAAAAGGTACAATTACGTACATTTCACCTTGGAAACACTTATTTAAGGTGCACAACTGAACCTCAAAACCGCTGTTGTACCTTTAAGGGTACATTTACATTATTTGTACCTTGATGAACGACAAATGTACCTGCACAGAACCTTTATTTCTAATAGTATAATAAGCTTGAGGCTAAGAGAAGTCTGCAGAATTTCTGGACTCTGTTATCATGTAGTTTCTGCTGTGCACAGTACAATTGCATCTGTGGAGGCAATAATTAACAATGTTTATTGACAATGGTTTGTCATATTTAATGCTGTGCCATTGGAGAAATCAAAGAAAGCAAGAATCCTGTTGTGCGTTTTCAACTCATAATTCCCACCCGGATAGCTTCTCAAGAGCTCTGAGTTGCAGTTCCAGGACATCAACTGTGGCCATAGAATGAGAATTAATAGCATGAGCCATTTAGGCACACTATTGAGTTGATTTTGTGTATAATGTGCTATTTGTGCATGACAGCTAAATACAGGCACTTGTGAATTTAAGTGACTCTGTGCAAGATTTTGAGCAAACTGGGCACTTTCATATCATTATCTGCGCTATATTAATGGTAAATTGCCATGACCTAAAACCACTTCTAAAATAAATGAAGCACTAACAAAATGACTCCTTAACTCCAATGTACAAGCTTTTTTTATGGGCTTTTTCACACAACCACAGCAGCCAAATGAGTGCTAGATTCTGGTGGGTGTCCATTTTTTCCAAACCTCAAAATAGTTGACGTTGAATGAATGCTTTAAGGTGGGAAGTACAAAGCTCTGAGTTTGAAAAATCTGAGTTCTCACTAATCACAAACTCACCATTGAAGTACACATTACAAGCTTTTGTATTAAAACGTACACTGAAAGTGAGGACATCAAGATGGCCACTGTTGTTTTCAACTATGTGCTGTACTTTGGTCCATTTTTACAGATAACAATGTGTCAAAAAAGTCAGAAACCACACAAACAAGCAAGTCTATTTGAGGTTGCTCAATGACTTGACACACTTTGAGGGCAAGGTGTGATGAAATAGGCTAGCCATGAAGTTCGCACAACTCTAATAGATGGAGTAGAAACTTCTATTAGTTGTTAGAGACATTAGCCTTGTAACTCCAGCTCAACTGTTGCTGTGTCCAGCCTGCTGAGAGGGCCACTTCGCTCCCTCCTGGACATCCGAGCCAATTAATCTGCCCTTCCGGAGTTTACAACCTCCTGCTGATACTCCATTTCCCCCCTCCCTCTCTCAATTTCCCTCTCTCCCTCTCTCTCTCAGTGTGAGAATTGGCATCTTCAGCTTCAGTTCAAAGCAGCGCTGGGGCGACCAAGCATTGTTTCCCATTCTCCCTCACTCCTCGAACACCAAGCGCAGTGTACGGCCTCACCATGACGGGCTCAGTCATGTGTGAGAGTGAGAAGTCTGCATTTTATCTGCCTAATGAACGCTCGGACACGCAGTAATAGGCAGAAAAATACCCCAATAATGGAACTTGGGGTGCTCGCTAGGAGAGAAGAAGAAGCTCAAAAAAGAAGGAGTTTGTTTTAAACCAGCCAAGTGTGTAAATGAAGAACTGGCTATCATGTTTAAGCAACACGAAGCACCGGGATTAGTGTCGAACTGACAAAACTATAAATATACATGTTAGAAACCTAGATAACTGATGACATCACTATATACATTGCAACATCGACCTATTCATGATCCACCCATGCTACAATAGTGCAGTAGCTACTGTGTCAAGGTTGAATAAGCAAACATTGGCTAAAATCCCACTCAACCTGATAAAAAAATCAGTTTTATTAAAGTATGTAAATTTATTGAAAAGTTATGACACTATTAGAATACGTCTGGTGTAGTATTTTTGTCATGTAATTGCGCAAATGTTAGCATGGTGACAAAGTTGTTGTCATTTAAGACCTGCCAAGTTTCAAATAGTTACAACACCATTGGTAGCATTTTAAACTGGGAACTCAATGGGCTTCATTCACCAACCGTTTTAAGATTAAATTTCTTCTTTAAACCCACTTACACAGTTTTCACATTCTGACAAGTTTTCTCATTCAGGATTTTTTCTTAGGTAAGAACAGTATCTACACACACTGAAGAGCACAAAGGTGCAAACAATTCTGCGGTTTAAGAACACGTCATGAATCTGACATAGACCTTTTCTTAGGACTTTTCTCAAGAAGAAATTTAAGAAAAAAACAGTGGACGATATTGGTGAATGAGGCCCAGTGTTATGCAGAGAATCCAATTCAGTAGGTTGAATGGAGTTGTTTCCAAAATTCTGTAAAGCATGTCCAAACAGTGTAGGGTGGAGCATGAATAGCCACAGGAAGGCATTTGAATTAAGGAGAGTGCTGGCTTTATCTAGGCTTGTCGCTAATCGGCCAACTCATGAAGATCCCGATGCACAGTTCTTGTGCTGATGTTGCTTCCAGAGGCAGTTTGGAATTGTAGTGAGTGATACAACAGAGCATAGGTGATTTTACACGCTATGCGCTTCAGCACTTGGAGGCACTGCTATATCTACTGCTTTGTGACTGAGTCTTTGTTGTTCCTAGATGCTCCCATTTCACAATAATAGCACCTACAGTTGACAAGAACAGATCTAGTGGGGCAGAAATTTCATGAATTATCTTGTGGCAAAGGTGGCCTCCTATGGCAGTGCTTAACCCCTTAAAGTCCCAGGTTTATTATATATTAAGTCTTATTAGTCAGTAAGTATTCTTGCGTTTCACATGACATCACACTGTATAGTCCCCACCATTTTAAGGACCAAATCAGGGAGTGACTGCGCTAGCACGATGTCTTCAATTTGCTGTGCTTTGTGAAAGATTGACCTGCAAAACATGACCGAAGCCAAGAATGAGAGAGACTACACAGACCTTTAATTCAGTGTTTTCAAACTCCAGGCTCGGAGCCCCTGCACTGTATAGTTCAGTGTTTTTTCTCTTGCTGTACACACCTCATTCAGCTCAAGAGAGGATTAATTAGCTAATAATATCAGGTATTTTAACCAAGGAAACCACACTTTTATGTTTCTCCATTCAAATGTCATTTAAATTACCAGAAACGAGAGTAAAGTTATACCCGGCTGTTTGCAGCTCCGTTGGGGGACAACTGTTTATCTCTTGGCTGTTAACATTAGCAAAAATTGTCTAAAGTCTAGAATTGTCCACATCTATGTTAATTAGCTGATGTTGTCTTACCCTTCCTGTGATGACAGAGAGTTTTTATTCTCTTTTTTATGCAAAACCATGGGATCCTTTACCCACCGTGACGTTAAGAGCCAGTACGCTTCTGCGCTTTGAAATGCTTTGAGACTCTCTACAATAGCGAAAGGGGTTTGTATATGAAATAAACAAATTTGGAGGCTTTTCCACCAGTTTAAGTGGGACCAGAATTGGTCATGCCAGAGTCATTAGCCACACTCTGGAAATGTTTTACATATTATTATACATACACCCATACAGAACAAAACTAATTCCATCTCCCTACCTTTTTCCGAGTAAATGACTGCCCACCTGTCTGGCCAGACACTGATGAATGATTGTCTGTCGAGCTCTCCTGCTACCCGCTTCAGACCATTTGCCCACGTCCCAGTCACCGCCACTTGCCTTGGACTAGCTGCCCACCCTACACTGAAGTTTTCATTCTTCCCCAGCTCTGAGGGAGTTTTTCCTTGCCACTGTTGCCCCTGGCTTGCTCACCTGGAGAATTTACATTTCATGTTAAAACTTTGTCCTTAATGGATTTCTGTGAAGCTGCTTTGTGACATCAGTTGTAAAAAGTGCTATACAAATAAATTTGGCTTGACTTGACCAGAATTACGGGGAAAACTGTATAAGGATTGCAGCGTATTTTTTATCGACTTTGTTGAGGTAATGTTTTTTTCTCTTCCAAAGTAATGTGATTAATTTTCGCCATCTTTCACCTCTAGTTACGTTCATATGGAGCAGTGAAGCAAGAATTTTGGTCCCAAATACGGCGGCCACAACAGAAAAATTATGTGACTGAAACCCTATGATAGGGACTTTAATGCCAATTGGCTAAGCTATTCTTAGGTTAAAAGTGTGTAATAAAACTTTGGGCCTGCCAGCAGGCCCTGGCCACGTAAGAGGTTAAAGTCAGTTCTTAAGTATGACCCATTCGACTGCCACTATTTATCTGTATGGCTATGTGCTTGATTTTCTAGACTTGTTATCAGTAGATGTGGCTGAAAAACCCAAACTAAATAATTAAAAGGTGTCCATATACTTTTGGCCATATAGTATATATCAGCAACACCATCATTATTGAATGCACACAGACTGTGCGTTATTATTATCATCATTAGTAGTAGTTGTAGTAGTAGTAGTTGTAGTAGTAGTAGTGGTAGTGTCACTATTAATATTTATCATATGTATCATTATTAATATTTATTAAAATATTATTATTTTTACCAAATTATTCTGTTACTCAAATATTGCATTGTAACTTTTGAAAGCAAATGGTTATTCTCAGACCTTCTTCTCTAAAATTTATCCAGAATCACCACCTAAAATTAACTGAATATGAACCAAACATACATCCATCCAACCAGGACAAGACCTGTTTGCGTTCAAATGGTGTCAATACTGAGACAAGACAGAGACTTTATTGTGGCACAGTTTTTGAGACTTCTGATTTCTTTCAGTTGATGTCACTATAGTCAGTGTCAGTACAAGGTTCTTGTAAGTAACATACAAACACAAAGCGTAGAGCAATTCAAACCAGATCTGTTAAAAAATCTTATCAAAACCACATTCTTTAAGGCTTTTAAAGGCCCTTCTGTAACTGTAATAACTACTCACTCCAGCAAAGGCAATACTGCAAATGAGGGTCAAAGACTTACACATGTGAATGATCTGGAGGAAAAGAAAGAAAGAAAGAAAGAAAGAAAGAAAGAAAGAAAGAAAGAAAGAAAGAAAGGAGAGGTAGACCATAATTGTGGTTGGGAACGTGAATAAATCAACCCTTAGAAGATTAGAGCTATTATTGCATTTTTGCTGTACTGTTCAAATGTAATTACACATTTAATTACATTGTAATTACTCAAGGAATTGCATTTATGTTCAATTTACACTTTGTATCAATAGGTTTTGGACAGCATTTCTGACCTTTTCCTGTTTGTTTTGAGATCAACAAATGATAACATAGCAAACAGATAAGGGATATTTTTCTTTTTCAAAATACAACACTACACACGCAGCAATAACTGCTATCAAATTTAAGTTATATTAAATATGTCCTATTCTACTTACAAACAAAAAGGTAGTATGGATTGAAAGGTTAGAATCTGCACTTTCTACAGTCCCTCTACTTGTTTCAATGTGCTGCAAGTGAGAAGAACTGATACTAAATTACACCATGCTTTTGCTATTGCTGGACTTCTAGCTGATTAATTGGTGGGAGCTTTGAACAAACAGAGAATACATGTGGACGTTTTCTTGTTTTGGGGGCATGATGTATCAGCAGGAGGTTGTAAACTCCGGAAGAGCAGATTAATTTACTAGGATGTCCAGGAGAGCTCAAAGTGGCCCTCAGGCTGGACACACAGGAACAGTAATCATGGGGAAAGAGCTAGACACAGTAGAAAAATTAATGAGAGATCAGGTTTACCGGGTCTGAAGAAAAGACAGTGCCAGTCCAAGCCTTTGCAGGGAACTCAAAGAAATTATACAAATTTCCACAAAAGTAATTTTCCTCCTTGCTCCAAGTTCATCTTTACCTCAAATATAGACAATCAGCCAAGACACGTTTGGTGTCTAGTTTGTTTAACAAGTTAGCTTGTCAAAGATGACTTTCTGTTCTTTTTTTTCCCCCCATTGGAAATAAATGGCAGGACATTGAGACAATTCAAATCTAACTGCCAAAAATGACATCACAAAGAACATATCTCACACTGCCCCTCATAGATATTACCCACAAACACACATAAATGTCAGCACATATAGAGATATACACAAATATTAGAAAGCACCTGGGAAACCATTGTGATGGCCTAGCAACACCTTAGCAACCATCCTGGATTGCTTAGCATTGGTCAAGCAACACTTTAGCAACCACCTGGGACGCCACAGCATGGCCAAGGATACCATAAGTAGAGGTACTGTAGAAAGTGCAGATACCATAGTAACAGACTAGCAACACTTTAGCAACCACCTATCCATAGCAATGGCCTAGGAAGACCTTAGCAAATACTTGGGTTACCATGGCAATGGCTTTGTCAGGTCAACAGGTTAACAAAAGGTTAACAAAAGTTAATTCACAAACTATTCTATATCTAAATCATCCCAAATTAATTTTGCGTTTATATGTTGGCTTTGAAAATGCATCAAAGTCATTAGAAATGGTTGTGAATACAACCGTTTTGATAGTTTTGAGATAAGCTTTAGGTATAAAACATATTTTTTTAAAGCTGTTAATGGTGGAGAGGTACATGTAGTGCATTGACAGGCCAAACAGTCCCCAAAGAAGATTTTTTTTTCTTCATATTTCTACTATTGTATAATCATTAACATTGTATATAAAAGCTCAGAAGATTAGAATGTAAATAAAATTGCTATATTTGCATTTAAGATGTCACACCCGCTGGTTCCTATCACCATCATTTTAAAGAAAGTCCAGGTCGGTAAATATATCTACTATGCACTTTTTCAAATCAAACCACTCTGAATAATTTTGTTTACATCTTAAGAATTTAATCAAACTCTATCTAGTTGTTAAGTATTCATAAATAGACCTGCTTAGCTGTTTCTGATTATAATGCTATATATACAAATGCAAAATAAGAATAGATAAAAACAGCATGATGTCTATACCTTCCACATTAACCTCATAACTCCTGTGATTAAAAGCATGCAAAGCTCAAGGTAAAGTAAGGCAATTTCAAAGAAACTTAAACTTCTTGGATAACTGCAGAATTCTTTATGTATTGTGATTATTATTTGAAGATGCATCATCGTTTTAATGGAAATGATTCCATATGGAAAATAATGTGGAAAATTCTTCCTGAACAGTATTGGAAGCTGTGAAATGCTGCTACACTCTTGTAAATAATAAAGGATGTCTACTATTTCCTTAAACTGCTGTTACCTCTTACAAACTATTTTTAAAACAAAGAATGTATCCATAGATGAGTCCTCAACCTACAAATGAAACCATACAACTCTTGTAAAGATGAAACATAAAAAGCCATCCGCCCCTTACGTTCACTCATCACACACTATTAAAAGCCTTCAGCTTCAAAAATCTGCCCTTCTACATCTGGACCGAGTTAAGAAGGCTCTTAGCTGTTGAACACAGGCAGAAATCTACTCATTATACAGCACTGTATTAACAGGTGTGCAACTGTAAATCTGCCAGCCATGCTGAATTTACACATTCAGCACAAAAATGAACAAACTGTAGCGTTATTAACATTCTTTTCGGTGCTAGGACACTGGTGCATTTCAGTCATACACTTAAGTTACCTTTATGATGTATCAATGACTTCTACAGACACTCTAGAGCCGCTCTGAATATTCTGGTTACTGAATACAGTTCTTATTCATTGATGATCCTATTTACACCAAGCATTTATGGTAACATTTTAGTTAAAGGCTACCTTCATAGGGACTTTATAACATGTGTATATGTACAAATGTACAGTTTGTATTAAGGAGACCTGAATAATAAAGAGTTTGACTTCTCTACCACATAGATTTACCTTAATGTAAGCACTGTGAAATTACAGACTGGCATTGATCCATGTGATTTGATCAGGTTACCACATTACAACACAAATATTTGGCACACACAAAAGTTTCCACTTTAAAATAGGTGGACAGTTCCTGTGTAGTTGCTATGTAGGTTTTACAGATTGCTAATTCAAGTTGCTGTATAGGTAACGGTACATCCTATTTCAATCAGAAACGTCGTGTTGAGAAAACAGTTACACAATGTAATTACATAAGAAAAATTACAGTATACTCTTATTATATTGTTAAATATCAAAACACACTTGTGTAATTACACTAGTAAAAACAGATGTTGACACATGTATTTGCATGAGCTGTACTACTGTAGTCCATCTGTAGCAGTGAATACATCCCTAAAAGTTCCACTGTTTTTGCATATGTTGTTAATGTGTAACTACACATTTATATAAAGTAAGACTGTTCACTCTTTACCTTTGTGCACTTCATCCTTCCAATGTTAAAACCAAGTTATGATGAGTTGTCCTCTCAACAAAAGCTGTTCCCAAAGCTCTCACTGACTTTATATTCACCTTTAAAAGATAATGTTCATACTACCCAAACACACCTCAGCTGCCATTAATTGCTAATGTAGCTGATCAGCCGAGACATGCTTAGTGTCCAAAGTTTGCTTTTTTAGAAAATTTATTGCTGGAGCAATGATGCTAATGTAGCTAAGCTAATGTAATTAAACCGAGACTCATACCTAATTATCTCACACTAGCATCAAACCATGTGTTAAATTGTTAAATAATCTCGAATAGACAAAGCAGACACTGTGGTTTCTGGTGATGCACCTACTGTTAGTTATGCAACATACATTTGTCCATATATCCATATATAATAGTGTAAGAAGTCACATAAGCAAGTCAATTTGAGTTTACTTAACATAGTTTCAAGCCAATGTATGATGATTTAGACATGCAGTTTGCACAACACCAGTTGTTATTCGTGAGCTTTCATTACTTGTTATCTAGATTATCTTTGTAGCTCCAATCCAAAACTAAAGAAGCAAACATGTCTTGGCTGACTGACTACATTTGAGGTGAGGCAGAAAATTGTGGAAATTTGATCTTTCGCAGAGCTATTCCTTTAAGGCCTATGGAAAGCTTAGACTGGCACTGGGAATTTGAAGTGAGAATTTGTGGAAATTAATTGTGTTGCTGAGTCTGTCACTTTTATAAAGGAGTTGATCCAGATTTCAACATTATTTTAGGTGAATCGACTAGCATAAATCACACACAACTGTTTCAAATGTTCGTTTTATGTACAGAGAGAGAGAGAGAGAGAGAGAGAGATTTGCCAAGCTGGCATTGCTTTTTGCTCACTAACCATGAAACTGCTGCTCGGTGATGGAGCCTGTTCCCCATAAAAAAGGAAGTTTTACTGGAAAGAAAGTGTATGCATGTGTGTGTATATGTGTGTGTGTGTGTGTGTGTGTGTAGCCATTTGTTTATGTACATTTTAAGGACAATCAATGAGAGCCAGAGAAAAATTATTCAGATTAAAGATTAATGATTATTATGTCATATATGTACAGAGAAACATAGTTGGACCCTAAAACTACTGTTGCACCCCTGAGAGTATGTTTTAATTGTTTGTGCCTTGATGAATGAAAAGGGTACCTATATAGTATGCTTTGTTTCTGACAGTGTATAGGTAGGTACTCATATATCATCCAAAAACTTGCATCTTTATTTTTGCCTCGATTTCTATATTTTAAAAATAACAGCTGCTTTTTACACTGTGTCAAAATTTCAGGATGAAATGGTCCAAAATGACTAAGTATTAAACCTTGTTAAGTTAACATATATTATTTTTTTTGCTCCAACAATGACAAAACATATATTTGAGATATTGGACATGTTATTATCACATGTCTTTATTTAATATATATATATATATATATATATATGTATATATATATATATATATGTATTTAAAATAAAGGCACAGTTGAATAATACATATGGAAATTATTATTTTGTATATATATATATATATTTGTATACACAAAAAAGAAAAACATTATGACCACTCACAGATTAAGCAAATAACATTGATTGTCTTGTAACGATGGCAAGATGGTAAGTGAGAGTCAACTTGTTGGATGTGGAAGAATTGGGCAGGCCTGAAAAAACTGAGTTACTCTGACAAGGGCCAAATCGTTATGGCCAGAGGACTGGGTCAGAGCATCTATGAAAAGGCAAGCCTTGTGAGATGCTCCTGATCCGCAGAGGTTCTGAGGAGAGACAAATCATAAACTGGCTACAGGGTTTTGGTTGGCCAAGGCTCATCGATACGTGAGGGCAAGGAGGGCTATCCTATCTGGTCCGAATCAATAGAAGGGCTACTGTGGCATAAATCTCAAAGATTTTCATCCCTCTGGGGTCTGAGGGCACTTTCTCAGTTTTTGAATATCTTCTTTAATTTGCCTTTACAGGCACCAGCATTTAACACGATGCTACTATGCTTCAAATCAAAATGCTCCATTATCTTCAGTGTTAATTTCCCAAAGCCGCAGCAGCAACTTCAGTGGCTGTAAACTTTTTGCACACCATTCAACGTGTTTCCGATATCGACTGAATGAAGAATGAAGGGTATCTGACGTGATGGGTAAGTCCTTCCATCACGTTTTCCTGAGTGTCGATTTGTCAGTTTCACAGGAAATATAGACGGACACATGATTTCACAGATTGCACATGGTGAGAAGGCACGATTTCACGATAAGATGGAAACAGAGGGCAGACTCTACAGATTCAGGAAATGTTTGAACCATATTTCTGTGTTGTAATATGGTAAAAATAGACAAACAAATGCGGAAACATCAAATTTGATGTGCAGGTGAATGCACGGACCTCAGAGGGTTAATGACGATTACTAGACTGCGTACTAGGCTGTGTAGCCACAGACTGGTCAGAGTGCCAATGCTAACCCCTATCCACCACTGAAAGTCTACAATAGGCAGGCAAGCATCGGAACTGGTCCTTAGACCAGTGGAAGAAGGTTGCCTGGTCTGCCCAGGTAGGATAGGTGTGGCTCTTAACTGGGGAAATTATGGCACCAGGAAGCAAGGTCGAAAGTAGACAGCACACCTTGTTCGGGAATGGTTTGAGAAACATAAATAAAAGGTTCAAAGTGCTTCCCTAGCCTCCAAATTCCCAGATCTCCAGGTCTTGCAGAGTCGATGCCTTGGCATGTCAGAGCTGTTTTGGTATGTTAGGCAGGTGGTGACAATATGTTTTAGCTCATCCATCTAAATCATATATGCGGTGTCTGCTATGTATATCTACTAACTTTTACATCAGTTTACTGGTTTGCTTGAACAGAATAATTGTCAGATTTGAACTTTAAGCCTTTGGCTCAACAGTGGACCTCCTAATGAAAGCCTGCAGTGAATAAGAACAGGCCGGGCGCTGTTTTGGATAATTAAGAACACACATTATTGTGATCATCCCCTCATATTTGGGGCAAAAGAATGAAAACATTGAAAAAAACATGAAAGAACATTGAAAGAACATGAAAACAAAATGTGGGTTCTAAGCTAAAAATGACGCCATGCTAGAAAACCCGACATCTTTAGAATAACTTAAAGCCCATAGCAGTTGCAGTTATTGTTGGTAGTAATGAAGTGCTGTAACTTTACGTTAATTATTTATCACTCACAGCTAATTAAAACAAGCTAAGAAATCCTATCGAAAGTGTGGATTCTAATATTATCAATTGATACCTCATTTGTGTGTTAGTAGAAGAGGAGATATTTTCTTATGATTTGAAGTTGATGAGAAGGCATTGTTGTGCATACAGTATTGTTTTTTGGCATTGAAACAAATGGGAAAAACTCAGAAGTGCAGACTCAGTCGACACTGAATGTAAACTGAGTCTAAATATAATGAGTCATGACATTATGTAATTACATTTCACAGTAAAGCAAAACAACAGTAATAATTCTTGACTTATATTAAGAAAAATCTTGATGGACATTTCTGATGGAGCTTTTTTTTTTCAGTTTTGATATCAAACGATACCAAACAGGGCATAAATATACAAACCCTTTTCCAAAACAGTTGGGACAATCGGTAAAATGGATATAAAAACAAACAAAAAGCAGTGATTTTTTTTTTTTTATCTTAACCTCTATTTAAAGGAAAATAACTAAGATAACATATTTAATGTTTTACTGTATAAACTTGATTGTTTTTTGTAAATATATGCACATTCTGAAATTGACATAGGGCAGGGGGCAGTTAAAGACTAGATGTTCAGAAAAAAACAGTTTTCTGAAAAGAATGGAAGCTGTATAAAGGCAAAAGGTGGACACAGTAAATTCTAAAAAATGATATTTCATTTATTAATCTTCTGTATGATTTTCAGTTTAATGTGTGTTTTCTGCTTTTTTCCTGATACTAAAAATGAATAATTTGTACTTAATGGTCATTTCAACTGGACAGTACTTGACAAGAAAATAATAGGATACATATGACAAAGGAAACATAATAATACACCAGTAAATAAAAGTCAGCAATGCCAAACCTGACAAACGCAGACTGAATAGAGCATCATGTGTTTCTAATGCTCCACTTAGTACTCCTGTGAGGCAATATGTGTGTGTGTGTGTGTGTGTGTGTGTGTGTGTGTGTAGTTTTGCTTTTAGAGAGAACGCTTAGAGATTTAGGAATGCTGTAGTAGCCAAAGGTATTCTGGCACCAACAATTCCACACATACACATGCCCACACAATGTTGACATAATATTGATCTAGATGTAGGACATGGAAACGGTCACATTTCTGAACAGAGAAAGCTTTCAGCAGCTTTGGACTGAAATATGTTTGAAAGACAAAACCTGAGAGTGAAACTATGCAGAAGGATTGTGCAAAACGTTTTAAACTTGCGCAGGAATTCAAACAATCCATAAGCAACAAAGGAACATACTGAATATAGAGCTGCAACTAATGACTGTTTAAAAAAATGATTAATTGATTAATCAATTGATTGAGGAAAGTGCAGTTATTGGTTTGTCCATAATGAACATTACATATTTGGACAATTTACATTTTAAAAAAATGGTGGCATTTCAGTACAGTGACCTATTATAGCTGATAGTTAACTGGCTGATCATTGATTTAAGGGTGAATTAAACATTTTCTAGAGCACTTTCTATGGTGTATTATTCAGCAAAACATCACAACAATATACACAACATACACTATACGGCCAAAAGTATGGAGACACCCCTCCTAATGATTGAGTTCAGGTTTAATCTGAGTTTAACATGTAATCTCCATAGACAAACACTGCAGTAGAATGCATCAGACTGAAGAGCTCAGTGACTCTAAACATGGCACTGTCATAGAATGCCACCTTTTAACGTAGAATAGCTTATAACATAAATCTCTGCATAGTCTGGCTCCTCAATACTTGGCAGAGCTTCTTCATCTATATGTCCCATCCCATACCTTGAGATCACAAAATCTAGGCCTACTTGATGTTCCTAGATTTAAATTGGCTTCTATGGGTGGTCGATCATTTAATGTAGTAGCTCCCAAGTTATAGAATGCTCTCCCACAGTCTATTCAGGGTACAACCTCTCTGTCTTCATTTAAATCTCTGTTAAAGACGTACTTGTTTACACTGTTATCTTTGTTCCGTTTATACTTGAATGTTTACCTGTATTGTCCTTTTGTTTAATGTGTTGTTGTTTAATGTGTTGATGCTCTTTGATTGTAAAGCGTCCTTGAGCATGGGAAAGGCGCTATATAAATAAAAGTGATGATGATGATGTGATGACCTTTGGTCAGTTTGTAAAATTTCTGCCGTTAGATCTGCCCTGGTCAATCATATGAGCTATTGCTGTGGAATGGAATCAACAGCTCAGTCATGAAGCAGTAGACCACTCAAACTCACAAAGCAGGGCCTTTGTGCTGAACCACGTAGCCTGTCCTCTATTGCATCACTCACTACAGAGTTCCAAACTGCCTCTGGAAGCAACATCAGCTCGAGAGCTGTGCATTGGGACCCTAATAAAATGGATTTACATGGCTAAGCAGCTGCACACAGGTCTAAGCCAACAATGTGCAATGCCAAGTGTCGGCCGAAACGGTGTAAAGCACACCGCCACTGGACTCTGGAGCAGTGGAAACATTCTCTGGAGTGATGATTCAAGCTACACTATCTGGAATTCTGACAGATAAATCTGGGTTCGGCAGATGTCAGGAGAACGCTACCTACCAGAATGCATTTGTGACAGCATCTGTACTGCTTTGCATTTGGAGTAGACGGGTGACTGCAGTTCTATAGGAACCTCAACACTCACATATTTTTTTGACCTGGTATTTTTGTACTTCTACCTAAGTTGTTTATGGAAATGTACTTTTACTTTTACTTGAGTCAGGATTGCACCGAAGTAGCAATACTTTTATGACAGTATGAGTCAGGCCACATGTGTCAGGCTCCAGTCCATCATGGGCCAAAACACTGGGACTTCAGCACGCTGCCTCAATAAACACACCTGATTAAGCTCATCAGCTAATTAGCAAGGCCTTCATGAGCTGAATTCGGAGTGATAGATGAAGGCAAAAGCTGATCTCTGCAGCACTTTGGCCCGGAAGGTCCCCAGTTTGACATGCCTGAGTTAGGCTATGCAACAGTTTGAGTGACCCAGTCAAATAATAAAAAAAAAAAAAGTACTCATGATCTGTAGAGAACACACATCTGCACATTTTAATGCACAATTACTGTTAAAAATGATAAAAAAAAATAATAAAAAACAATTAAAAAAATTATGTACAAACTCTTTACCAAAAAAGTTAGTATAGTAGGTAAAATCTGTTTTTATTTGGTAAAATACAAATAAAAACAGAAAGCAATTAATATAAATCTACTTTGACCTGTATTTGAACAAAAACAGTACACAGACAATATATGTAATGTTTTATCTTACCAACTTCACTGTCTTTTCATAAACATACCCTCATTCTGAAATTGATGCCTGCAACACATTCCTGAAAGGGGCAATTGAAGACTAGAGACACTGTGAAATGATCAGAAAACATCTTAAACAGGTGATGTAATCATGCTTGGATATAAAAGGAGCATCCAGGAAAGCCTTCATCCTTTATATGTGAAGATGGGTCAGGCCTCACCACTTTACCAAAAATGCATTAGCAAAAACAACAGTTTAAAAATAATACTCCTCATCCAGGGATTGCAAAGATTTTAGGTGTTTCACCATCACCAAAATTAAGAATATCAGAAAAAACTGTGCATAAAGGAAAAGGCCAAAAACCACAAATGAATGTCTGTGATATTCGACCCCTTAGATAGTACTATATTCAAACCCAGCAAACTTCTGTGATGGATATCATCACATGGGCTTTGGAATACTTTGAAAAACTGTTGTCAACAAACAGCATCCATCACTGCATCCACAAATGCTGTACTATGCACAGTGGAAGTCATATGTCTACACTGTCCAGAAATACTGCCAATCATAGAAATGTGTGCTGTGACAAGTCAACATTTCAATTTGTTTATGGAAATAATGAATGTTTTGTTCTCTAAGCCAAAGAAGAAAAGATTGTTACCAGCATAAAGTTTAAGAGCCAGCTTTTGTCATAGTATGGAAATGTGTTAGTGGATATCAGGGGTCATCAGGGTCCTCCATGCTTTCAGGGTCATCCATGCTTATTTCAACATGGCAACACTAAGATGATTTCTGCATGTGTTACAACAGCATGGCTGCATAATCAGAGAATGCTGCTGTTAGACCGGCCTGCCTGCAGTCCAGACCTGGTCAAAATATGATAACAAAGGTTGCACAGTTACAGGCTTGTAGCAGAAGAATGGCAAAAATATTACACTTTCAAAACTGAAGCATTGCAAAAAGGAAAGAGGATGTAACACAATGGTAAACATACTCCTATTCCAGCTATTTTTGGAAATGTGTTGCAGGTATTAAATTTAGAATGGGTATATATTAACAATAAACAGTATTCATAGCACATGAGGTAAAACAAAAACAATTCTGTTTTTATATGATTTTCAATATTATACAGGTCAAGAAGAATTTACTAATAACTGCTTTTAGTTTTTATTAGCATTTCACATACTGTCCCAACTTTTTTGAATTGGGTTTGTATAAAACATTTTAATATTTTATGATTTATGTTAAACAAATAAATAGAATTTGAGCACTACAATTTGTAGAAAACCATCAAATTAAAGTATGTTCTTCAAAGAAAGTGTGTTAACTAATATTCACTCATGCTTTTGTAAATGACTGCCCCCCCAGCTTTGGAATAATCTTCCTGTTAATGTTCGGGACTCAGACACAGCCTCAGTCTTTAAGTCTAGGCTAAAAACCTACTTGTTTAGTCAAGCCTTCGGTAATTAGTTTTCCCTGTCAGATAAAAGGTGCAGATCTGGGGGTTCGTGGTCACAGAGTATTATGGTAAACTGGGAGTGTTTGTTCTGTCGTCCCACTGCTCTCACGCGTTCACTCAACTTTGCTGATGGTGGAGCGGAGGGATGCCGACATCTCAGGGAGCCGTCGTGTCTCTGTTACCTTCTGGTTTCTCCCTTTTAGTAAAGGGCTGCAATAACTAGACCTGCCAGAGTCTCTGCTGCTCTGTTAACCCTGTAATCTGTGATCAGTCAGTCATTACAGAACTGACTCTCTCTGTGTTTTCCTTTCTTTGCCGAGTTAAACAGCTGCCCATCATGTGCGTCTGATGCTGTTGCTTCTTCTGCCTTGATTGGGTGCCCACTGATCGCCAGCCCTCTGGACCGGCTTGACCACCATTGAGCTTCATGCTGTACAATGCTGTGCAAACCTCACCATCATGAACTGACCCTCCCAATGATGCTGCTGCTGCTGCTCCAGCCGCTGCTGCATAAACTAAAACGAATCTAATTAACCATTGCTCAATCTGTTTTCCCCGTTTTGTACAATAATACTTTATGCTAACACTGTTTGCTATCTGGTGTCAACCAGAGGAGGATGGGTTCCCCCTTTGAGTCTTGGTTCCTCTCAAGGTTTCTTCCTCTTGCTCTTAAGGAGTTTTTCCTTGCCACTGTCACAACTGGCTTGCTCATGGGGGCTTGGACCTGGATTTTTCGGTAAAGCTGCTTTGTGCCAACTTTGCTTACTGTCATTCTCACTAGCAATAACAAAAGCATGGGGTAATTCTATACTAATTATTTCAGATGTTGAAACTTTTGATCCCTGCCACATTTGTGTTTGTAAGTCAAAGAGGAGCTGTTATATTATAAGCTGAATCTGATGAAAAGTTATTGCTGTATGTAAAGATCCATTTCTTTACATCAAAACAAATTTAAAGTCTGTCAAAAGTCTGTCAAACATCAATTCAGAATGCACATGTAATTCACCGTTACTTACCATATAATTACATGTGTAATAGCATAATTAGAATTAAATAGTGTATAGAAAAATAAGTAACAGCTTGACTTCACAGCAAACTATTTCTCTCCAATGTTTCAGGCCTCAAGCTCATTTCAATTACAGTTTAGCTCTGGCTTAGTCATCATTAAGGGTATTTCAGAGGGTCGTGAGTCTGCAGACAGGTGCGTGGGTGGTGTAAAAGATTTTGAGGTTAACAAAAGCCCTGATCATGTCCAAATACATCTGTTTTAGCCCTATTACTGTTTACGTTATGTCTCGGCTTTGGATTACTGACCCATATTCCCCTTTTTTTCCTTCTCTCTCTTTACTGTGGCTTTTGATTAATAGTGTGGTGCTTCCTGCCAGGACAGGAAGTAGTGCAGCAGGGCTGGTTGAATGTAACGGATCTTTTCTCTACGCTTGTCTCAGCACAGTCATGTTCCTGAGCCATGAAAGCACATTTTCTGGTTAAAAACAACCAGTGCAAGATCTGTTTGGCAGATGATGTCTAGTAGAAAGATATTCTCGCTCACTCACTCTTCCTCTCTCTATATGCATATAAGTGCTTGCTGGATGACCTTGGTGAATTCGGGAATTTCACGGTCATCTTTTTTTCATTGATGGGACTGCTAACAATGGGCGTAAATCCATGCATCATTTCAGGACACGTCAAGAGTGCTGTTGCATGTCTAAGGTTAAGAGGTTTAAGAGGTTTAAAAGGTTTGAGGTGGTCAAGGTCCTTCACTGGTGGGTGTGTGGAATGACAGATGGGCTAACTTTAACCCCATGTCCTTAATTTTTGTCCCTCACTTACTTTATACTTTATACTTTACCAGAGGAAGTTTAATTTTGTGCATAGAAAGGCTAAAATGTTTCTAATCTGGCTTTAAACTAGCTGCATATTGTGAGTCCACTGGTCATTGCATTTTTTTTTTTATGTTTACATTTCCATCTATTCTCTATCAAGTCAAGTCAAAATTCATTCATGTAGTGCTTTTTTACAACAGGCAGTGTTGCCAAGCTGCTTTACAGAACAATCTGGGTCCAAGCCCCCATGACCTTTGCCAATGGCAACAATAGTAAGGAAAAACTCCCTAAGAGTAAAAGGAAGAAACATTGAGAGGAACGAAGACTCAAAAGGGGAACCCATCCTCCTCTGGTCAACACTGGATAGCAAACAATAACACAAGAGCAAGATGAACAGAGAATAAGGCTTACATTAGTGTAAAATATTAAAATACAGAAAAGGGGAAAAGCAGGTTAAGCAATGGCTATAATTGAATAGTCTGTACAGCAGCAGCATCAACAGGAGGGTCAGTTCATGCAGGAGAAGTTTGCCAACCATTGTACAGCAGGAAGCAGGCAAACAGTGGGCACCCAATGGAGGCAGATGAAGCAACAGCATCAGACCACACTGGATGCACATGTATCTATCTATCTATCTATCTATCTATCTATCTATCTATCTATCTATCTATCTATCTATCTATCTATCTATCTATCTATCTATCTATCTATCTATCTATCCATCCATCCATCCATCCATCCATCCATCCATCCATCCATTTAGCTAGCTAGCTAGCTATTTATCTGTCTATGGTTCTTTGCAATGTATTGGATTTTTAAATTGATTATCAGATTTCATGGGAGATTTTCAGACCATATCATACTTATCAACGTCACACACACAGGCTAGAAAAGAAGGTCCAGCTCAGTGTTTAGAACTCAAATGCAAAATCAGTCATCATATCAATTACATAATCAATCATTATATTTACTAAAATCTTACATGCTCAGAAGATCATGCACCAAGTTTTAAACGAGTTCTCTTTGAAGACTCTTTCAACATGCTTACACTTGTGTAAGTGGACTGCACAACTGACTTTACAAAATGTTCTGCACATTACAGGCAGTTACAAATTTCCACCAGAGAGATCTCCAAATTTCTCAAACTAACATAGTGCAGTCAAATGTCCAGTAAACATATATAGTACAGAACTATAGAAAGGTAGACCAAACTGATGCATTATTGAGGTTGATTCATATCGTTCTATCCATGCTCCACCTACAAAAGGATTCATAGCTTAGCGATTTTTGCAAAGTTGGACAGGTTTTACAGAACACTGGGGAAAATGGGCTTATGTCTGTACTACTATGGACAGTTTGAAGTGTCAAACTGTAAAATATTTACATTTTATTTACATATATTTACATTATATTTTAGTTAACAGTGTTTAAAAAATAAGTGATGCTTATAATTAAACATATTAATATTATTCAAATGTCTGTTGGCTTTTTAAATGCAAAAAAAATGTTAAATATATACAGTTGATCAGAAATGATGACAAAAGAAAAACAGTACAAGTTATTACAGCTTCAATCATCAGATCATCCATTAATGAAAACATAGTCGTATATTTCAGTGACTCTAGCAGAGAATTCCAAGTTAAAGTAGTACAATCATGGCTGCCAAACCTTATAAAACCTTTGGGTGGATCCCTAGTTGAGTATTTCAGTTTCTCAAGCTTTAAATAAGCCATCACATCCCACACCCACTGCTTGTGTGTAGGATGGGTAGCTGATTTCCAATGAAATAAAATAAGGCATCAAGCCAATAGAGATAAAAAGGCTATAGTATTTGACTGGGCAGTCAATACCACCACCTTGCCGGGGAACACACCAAAGCAATTTCAGGACCAGGGTTGATCTCCTTGTTGCAAATTTAGGAAAATGTATCAAAAATAGAGGCCCAAAATTGCACCAACAATGGGCATGACCAGAAAAAATGATGAGTGGTTGGGGCCTGATGGCGTCAGGAGCAAGTTGGATCTATGTCCTGATATATCCTGGCAAACCTTATCCTGGAAAGATAGAGCCTACTGTAATCTTAATACGTTATTAACATGTTAGCCTTGAAAGCCCTTATATTTATTTTGACAAAAATCCTGCAATAATGTTTAACTAGCATTAAAGTTAAAATAAAGCTTGCACATCCTAGCACCAAACAAGTCCAGCACCAAACAACACCAAACAAGTATAGATCTTTACACTTCTTAGTTGAAGCCAAATATCTTTCGGTAAAGCAGAATTTCTGCCTTTTTTTGTGTAAAGCTTCCACCTTATCTGACGTGACAACATCTTAATCCAAATTCTCTCCAGCTGCTACTTCGGATGATCGTGTTACGTTATATTTCGTCCCCCTAAGGACGCGAGGCGCTTGCTCACTTTGTAGTTGTCCCCGGCTCTCTTTCTTCATTTCCCCCAGAATGACCCCCGTATTTCCTTTCGGCAACCATGTTATTCCCTCTCAAAATAACTCTCCCTCCTCCTTGTCTAATCCGCTCAGAGTGTTTTAGAAACAGTAGCTGGTTTCCTCAAAAGCCAATTAGGTTTCACATTCTCACGCACAGCGGTAATACCTAAAATAACCACTTCAGAATATTTCAAAATGTGCATGCATTAGCCTGGGCTAGTAGCTCATTGGGAAAACAAATGGTGAATTTCTAAAAGGTAAATAGCGTGTGCGGATGAAAATATATTCAGAAGAGGCAGGAAAACCTTGTGAATTCTGATTTATCACACTGCACCGGTCAGTGAGTGATACTGGACCATAACATTGGAGATTTACACTCCTGTCATGGCGAAATGTCCAAATTCCAAAATGAGGAATCCAGTCCAAAATCCCATCCTTTCCAAGCTGTTTTACTAGAGGCCCGAGGTTAAGCCTGCTGATAGGAAAATGGCAGTAAATATCCAAATACACACCACTAAAAATGATTTAGCCTGTTTTTCTTACTGGATCTTTTGACAATGTACTACCCTTATTAGACGTCCTAGATAAGATCACTGAAGATCGACTTGATGAATTACCAGACAGTCCTGAAACCACTCTGCATTGTTCTGGGGAGCTTTTTCATTTTCTGGTTGGACACTGTTCAAAACCTTGTTGTGTTTGTTTGTTTTGCTTGAAATGTTTTGATCTGACCACAAAACCAATCTGTTTTAGAAATGTATATTTGAAGGTAAGGCCTTCCAGGCTAGGAGGAGCATGCTGGATAATGATGTCATTTGAAAGCACAGTAATTCGGGCACCTTAATTCTATAAAACTCAGTTATTCATGGTGTCAGTCATGATTTAGCTCGGGTAAGTAAGACACTGAGACAAACTGCATCAGCACCTGCACTTGACTTTCTCAGTCTAGCACATGTGGAAGATGTTTTTTGGCACTGTATTTTAGGGGCAAGAGCAGAGAGAGACAGAAGATGAAGATGATATATTCAGCTGGAGAGCAAAAGCCTGAAAGAGCTTAACCTAAACCTCTTTCACTCTTTCTGATAAAAACAGGAACAAAGAAGTCATAATTTGCCCAAAAAGTCTTCTTGTTCAATTGACTCAACAAAGCAACACCCACAAATACATTTTTCATAACTACTCTTGTAAAGTTGAAGAAGCTTTACAGAAAGCTGGCAAAATCCCAATTTAACAGTGAAAAAAACTGTAAAAAAAAAAAAGGTAAAAACCCATTAACAGGTAAAAATCAGTAAAATTAGTCTTCTTAGAAATACTGCCTTCTACACTTATTCAACAGTCTCACTAATTGAACCAGATATTCTAACATCAGTATTCAACATTATTATAATAGTACCAACTATTAAAATAAATGCAATTTCTGTAAAATAAAGGTGATGCTTCATTTTTGTGAATTTACAATATATTCCTGTAATTTTACAGTGACAGTGTTAAATACACTATATGTATGGTTTATTGCATTTGTTTAGTTTTTGAAAAAATGGATATTGATCATTACATTACAGTATTTTAACAGTGGAAATGCTTTTGTTAAGTGAATCAAATGAGAAACTTTAGCACACAATGGTTCTAAATGCTTTAAATGCACCTATAAAAAAAAACATTAAATTCCAGATTATCTCTGGAGAGCAGGCCCAAAAAATTTTAAGTAAAAAAGGCTTTAAAAACACTATCCTGACTGCACAGTGCTGCTATTTCACATGCACAAACATTTTCTGTCCTGACACTTTTATATAACAGGACCAGTGGATCAGTCCAGCTTCAAAATATGAAGTAACATTAGCAAAAGTTTCACGGTGCGACAGGCTGTAAGCTATGTTCTTCTTTTTTGTTGTGTATATCTGTAAAAAGATGTCATAACAAAATGTCTGCATTATAGAAATAACACAGTTTCATACTAATATCAAGAGAAAAACATTTTGAGTCTACGTTAGTGTTATACTGAAGTTTGGCCAAGGATTTTTCTGGTTAGCTAACTGAAAATGAAACTGTAAAATGATGGTTGAATAAACAGCTTTAACAATATTACACTCCTATTTAATAGAACATTTATGTGGATCTTGCAATGTGAAAATATATCACCTTTTTATAATGAAACTGGCATACAGATCTTCATTCAGAACACAGCAATGTTGGAATAATTTTGCCTCTGTGCTAGCATTAGTTTGCTCACATGACCAGAATGGAATTTTCATATACTGAAAAATCCTGAGATGAGGTCTTCCAGGAGTGTCCCCACAAAGTGCCCCCTAGAAACACCTCAGTGCTTGCCAATATCTGTGCCTGTCACTGGTCACACTGCTCTATTTCTCTGAAAATTACATGGCATCACTCAACATTTTGCTATTAGTGCCTTATTTCCCTCCCTCAAGCTTTCACCAGCAAATTGCCAACCGGATTACATGCTTAGGACTCATAAGCAACTAATTCTTTTTGTGCATTATGACATCTGACATCAGAGTAATACATTACACTGCTTCAGAAATGTATGTTTCCTTATAATAAAGACTTTATTTGATAATTTACAAGAGGTAACACATTTAAAGCAACACTATGTAGGATTTGGGGATTTGGAGACCTCTCTGTTCGAAATGTGTAATTGTATGCAACATGCAAAAGCACATTTTATAGCATAGGTGTTTTGGACCCCCACAACTGGATAAATCTGACTTTTGCAAATGCACTGGAAGGGTATTTGAAGAAAAGTCAGTCAAGACTTGGTGAAGGACATGTCTACCTAAGATGTGAGTGAATCATCTCCAACAATATAATGTTGGTTTTACATTTGAAACCTGAACATCGAGTCAGACTTTCTTTTTGATGTCCATGTAATGTAAATACATAAAGACAAACTGTCCTCTTGGAATTAAAAGGTTCTATCTGAGTCTGTTTTTGTTCAAATTGAGTTTTTCACTTATTCTGTGAGAACTTCTTAACACTATGTGAGGTGTTTTTTGAGTTGTATGCATTTTTGGACTCTTTATCTAGAAAACAAAAAGGTGCAAAAAAGTCAAACTCTAACTTAGTTCTATAAGGTACTATATGCCAACCAGTTCAAATACACACGAGAGGACCAATCATGTTCTGCATCTTTGTCATGACACCACATAAACTTTATGAACCAGGAAAACATGTTGCTGAAACTCTGCCCGTCTTCTTAAAGTTCTTTAAAAATCTTAAATTTTATAAATATTAATGCCATTAAATTGTGAACATTTGAATTGATAGGGCCGTAATTACAACATAAACATTAATTTCATTCATCCATCCATCTTTTTTTTTTTCTTCTTTCTTTCAAATTAAGACATTTTGGCTCATTAGTTACATTTCTGATACAATACAAAATCTCATACTGCCTTTAGACTGACCTGCTACACTTACTTGCTGGGAAGGTTTATCACAGTAGCTGGTTTCTGTCTAATCTAAAAGAACTTATAGTTCCAACCTAAAACTGACCTCTGCATTGGACAAAATATTTTGGGCTGTCCTTTATACTTGACGTATCAATTTATGCTTTTATTTTTAAAGAAAACAATGCTTTGTCAAAAAAAAAGGAATAACTTTTAAAATAATGTCATAAGAATATCATAGAAAGCATTAAATTTAACTTTCTGATAACATGTAGACACTTTGTTAGAACACTGGTTCTGTTTAAACTGTCTGAACTGTTTGTGTTCCTAAAAAAATCATTGCTTCTTTTCATGCTTTGCCAAAGAGAACCTTACAATTCCAAGCAGAAAATGAGTTCTTCGGATTAGAAGGTTCTTTCTGTATTTCACCTGATTAAAAAAATTCATTTACAAATTTGACAGGATTTTAATATTGTTCATTTAGTACATATTTAGGGTGTCTATTATTCTCATACATAACACAAACTTGTTCCACAGTTTTGCTATTTGGAATGCAAAATCTTTGAAGCTCAATATCTCAAAACTGCTCAGAATGCAGATAGAACCTCATAATTCCAAGGGGACAATATGACATGGTCTGAAAAACCCCCACCAAATCCATCTCAGTACATTTGACTTTTAAATGATTATTTCAGGCTTTACAGGGTGACTCACAGTGGTGCATGCAAACCATTTATTAATGTGTTCTTTTTTTTTCTCTATACTCAGTAATGCTACTTCTTACAAAAAAAAAACAAAAAATATTACATCTGCAGATTATCTATTCTGAGAAAACACAAATTTATACTAAAGCTCTTTGCATGCACCTTGCCTATTGAATACAGCCATTTTTTCCATCGAGATATGTGGTGGGCAAACACAGCACTTGGGAGTGATGCAGGCTCACTGCTTGTACTCCTGCTTTACTGGCTTCATGAGCGCTCCTGGAGAAGGAGGTTATTGTGGAAACTCTCATTGTAAGAATGAAAAATATGGAGCAAACACTGGCTGAGTTTCCTCTCGTATGAGAAGTGAGTAAGCTGGTTTAAGAACCTATGCTAATGACTTTGATCTGTGGTACAAATGAATGTTTTAAGCAGTTTAACCATGAATACGCATTTGCATACAAAAATTAAAAATCTCAGCCATTTGAAAGTGTCATTCAAGTCAACACAGTCAGCAACCCTGTGGAAATCCAATGCTATACAGCAACTATGAATAAAGTGGTTAACCATAAAATGCAGTTTCTGCCTATTTTGGAGGTCCCTCAGTCAAACTATGTTATATTTTAAGCGATACTTTTTCTGCAATAACACTGGAATATATTTGCGTGATGGAAATGTGAATGATCTGCAAAAATGGATTTTCATCTGTGTAATTGAGCAAGCAGTTCAACACTTAAAAATAGTGTTTTGTTACATTCAAATGTTATTTTTATGCAGTTGTAAACAATATTTTGATATCAAGAAAGCTGCAATTGTGCTGTTCATTTGGAGTGATATAGCTTGCTTTCACCCCTCATTGCTCACTAGCAGCTCAACGCACGAGTTGCAAGATTTCACTTACAGAGAACCAATGGTGTCCGATACAAATATCCAAGCCAATGTCCATTTCTCCAATGGAATGACCTCTAGGGGGCCTGCAGAATGAGGTTAAATTAGATTTTTGCCAATGTTCTGTAAAGCTTGTCCGAGCTCCCATTAGTAAATATGAATATGTAGATTTGTGGCCAATTATGGCAACAACAGTCGAAGACATAGAAACTCACAACACACTTATAGTCACATATGCACGCAAACACATGCCATACACACAAACACGCACATAGAGAGAGAGCTAATGGCTCGACCAGATGTGTGGTCTGACAGCGAGACTTGACAACATTATTTGCTATTCAAAAAAGTTATACTGAAGCACATTCTTTTTGCTGAATTCCCATTACTCTGTGTGAGTGAGTGTGTGGTCACACACGTGTTTGGGCACAGAAGTGTGTTACGTGTCCATTTGGAGTCGTTTGCACTCATTCTACCATTTAATGCCTGTATGACTTCATATCGTGTCCACGGTTAATGCTTTTTGTCACTGTGTTTTTTTTATTATGAAGGAAATGAACTGTATGCAGTTCACAGACACACCACACACGCATACATACTTGCATACACTCACAAGGGGGATAGCCAAAAGGTGGCCAGGGTTGTCCAATGCCACCCTAGAATTAAGTTTGGCCACTCTTCTGGCCAGCCCAGTTATGGAAAGTGAAAGAGTCTGCTATCGTCAATAAATCACTTAGCAAAGAAAAAAGGGTCCCCTTCTTGGTAAACGGTCAAGCTTTATGGTGAAATTCTGCCAAATGTGCAGTTATCAATCATAAAAGTCTGACAACGCTGCATTATTATCATATCTTGTAGTTATAGGCTAATCTGCTGAGCAAATGCGAGTGAATGCGTGTTATGTCCCTTCAGCAGTGCTTCTCTGCAAGCTACATTATGAAGTAAACTGTAAAAAAAAACATAAAAAAACGGACAAACAAAAAAAGTAAAGTTAAAGTAAAATATCCTAATTAAAAAAAAAAAGTACAAAAACAATAATTTTACAGAAATGTTCAATAAAGGTTTTGCAGAAAAAAATGTTATTTTACAGATTTTTACTAAAATAAAAAACCTTCAAGACAATGATAGCACAAAACTTTCTGCAGACCAAAACCATTATTTTACGGATTTTTACCAAATTATTATGATCAAACACCTTCATTAAAGTGATATCACAAAAATTAATGCAGATAAAAACTGCTACTTTACAGATTTTTCCGAAATTTTTGTGATCAAAAACCTTGTATAAAGTGACAGCACAAAAATTCTTTAACAGATGTAAATTACTGCGATCAAACACCTTCAATTTTATTTTTCATTGATTTCATAAAAGCTTAATTTTCTTGCTTGTTCCTGATGCAGTAAGTTCCACTTTATCTGCAGAAGTTACTTTTTCTGTTCATCTGCATTTTAGGGGTTTATTCACCGTAAATTACATTAAAGACAGCAGTAAAACCGCTGTGGTTCAAACGAGTAACGTTAGTGTGTTTCAGACCGCTGTGCTCTGATGGAGCTGCGATAGTTTTGGGATGGATGTTTGTTAGTTTAACGATCCGCCGTACTGTGCTGGTTCATTGTGTCAAGAGTCTGCTTCTGGAGAATCCAGCACTAAACACCTACTTCAATTAGCCGTGAGCTAAGTGACCTGGCTGTAATTTAAAAAAAAAAAAAACATAAAAATACTGTATAAATAATACAGTCATTTTTCTGTAAGAAATAAATGTAATTTGTTATTATTGGCAGAATCCTTAAAATAACAGTTGGGCTGTTAATTTACAGATGTTGTCTGTAATTTATGGAGTTTCGTATACAATAAAAAAAAATAAAATAAATAAATTATCATAAAAATTTAAGGGTTGTCTCCTGTAAAATTAGGACCTTTTTTACAGTGTAGGGTATCTGATGTTATTCCATGCATAGTCAGCTCAGACATGTTCAAATTCATGCTTCTTTTTTTTTTTATTTAACATTGCTAACAAACACTAGAAGACAATAGTCACCCAAATCTTTTCCATTAATGTATCCCCAAAATTTCAGGATTCAAATTTGTATACTAGACTGCCACTCCACACATTTCAAACCCTCGTATCTGTGCTGAGGCCTTATGCCAATGATTCTTTTAAGACAGAAATTGAACATCAAACTTTGATTAATGAGGCTCAAATTAAATCTGTTATTGGAAGAACTAGCAATAAAATTTAGTATGTCTATTAGTCAAGTGAGTAAGATAGGATTGTTTTGGATTGCTATAATGGCTGAAGTGCTGAAGGATCTGATACCATGGCTCCCTAGAAAGACTATCAGAGCCACGACACCAGAAGCATTCAAATGCAGCCACCCCAGTGTCACCTGCATTCTAGACTGCAGTGAAAGTGAAATTCAAAAACCAAAGAATCTAGACTCAAAGTGTGAATCACACAGCAACTACTATTCCTGCAATACCATGAAATATTTAGTTGAAGTACCTGTCCAGGGTGTGTCCTGCCTTCCGCCCAATGACAGCTGGGATAGGCTCCAGCACCCCACCGCGACCCAGAAGGATAAGCGGTTTAGATGATGTATGTATGTATATGTATTTAGTTGCAGTTATACCATGTGGTCTTGTAATGTTTATTTCAGCAGCATATGGAGGATGTTGAAGCTGTAACTTCATCACCTGTGACCCAGGGATCCTTGATTACCTTGGACCAGGTGACGAAGTGATGGTGGGTCACAGATTTATGATAAGAGGCCTGTTGTTTGACAGAAAGGTGAACCTGGTAATTCCTTACTTTACCATGAAAGGAGCTCAGCTGACAGAGGAGAAGGTGACACGCAGTCATAGGATTGCTAATGTAAAATGTGCAATTAGGAGGCTAAAAGTGTATAAGGTGTTGTCACAAACCTTTCCAATTAGTCTTACACCAAAAGCAGACAAAATCCTGAGAATATGCACAGCTCTAGTTAATCTGAGACCTTATTCATGACACTGTCAAGTGACTGCAACATTTTTATTCATTGTCTTTATTGCATTTCACAATTCTGTCTTTCAACTGTTAGAAGGTTAACGTCTGGAAGGTCTTAGCCCAGCACAGTTTGAGATTTACTGAGTTAGGTGCGTATAAGCTATTGCTTTTTGTGAAATGATCTGCTAGACAAGTGCTGTTCTTATTTGGCACAGGGCACTTGATTTCAAGAAGTTCAGAGTTATTTTTTTGTGCCATCGTGACTTCCTGACATCTGTGGCTTTTCTAGACTGACTCTTATACCTGAGAAGGACACCTGCAGGCCTTGCAGAACTAGAGTGTTTCGAGCCATCGGCTCCTTTTCATTACCATAGTTTATGGCTGCATTGCCTCGAAGAATGGGGAACAGAAGCTCACATATGAATTTGTTAGTATTGCTGTTCGTACTGGGCCACATTTGGCTGCACTAGCAGTGGTCCTTATCTGCCTTGCACTATGACTCTGTGTTTCAATCTCCAATTCAGCTGCCATGGCATTATCAGTTTTGACGTATGTATTATAAAATGCTCCACATTTACCGCAAGACAATGCATTACTGTGTTGCTAACAAACCTGTAGTAGTAGCTATGTCCACCAGCCAGCTTATCTCCTTGTTTTGATGGAGTGATGCCTGAAGTTGATCTGACTTAGTCTTTTCTGCTCAAGGTTTCTCCTGGTCCCTGCATTCCATCAATGTGGACTACAGCAATGATACTGATATGGTAGTATCAAAATATATGACATCTAGATGGAATTTCATGTTGTCAACCCAGACTTGGGATAGGTTCATTGGATGAGGAACAGACTGGGTGACATCCTTTACGGTTCTTGTTAAACATTCTTGTCCATGATGCCATCACGACACAACTGCCATTTTCTTGTATCCAAAAAGCGAAACTTAGCTAGCTACACAGTTTAATAAATCTATTTAGTCTCGAAGCTAATCCTTCCACTTTCGGTTGTCAACAACAAACGCATACTGAATGCGCAAAGCATAATGGTAAAAGTTGTTGACTAGGAAAGCTGTGAATACAACAGGTGTTGTGCCGAAATCTGGCTCCAAAATTTGCAACAGTAAGGTTTTGTCCAAAACGCATTATAGATAACTTAACTTATAGATAACTTTTTTTCATGACATACTGTTTTGGGAATGGGCTTTACACACACAAAAAATATCAGTGCTATATTATGACCAATACCGTATGTTTGCCATTGTATGGAAGTGGTTATTCTTTTCAAAAACTTGTAATATCCAAAACTGTTATGAATGGATATACTTTTTTTGGCTCGGAGGACATCATGTCATTATTTTCTATGAACAATCTAAAAGCTTGGCTTGTCAGATCACAATACACACTTCCACTGTGCTGCAGTGCATTTCAGATAAACTCAAGTCCAGAGCCAGCCAGAGAGCGTTTTTTTGACCTACGGCTGCTGCTGTGCATATTACTGTCTTAACAGTCTTGATTTGTGGATGCAGTAATGAACACTGTTTGTTAAAAATTCCCAGGCCCAGTAATATTAATCACAGAAGCATGCTGGTTTTTAACCCCTTAAAATCCCAGGTACATTGTATACTAAGGCTTATTATTCAGTAACTACAGGGACTTCAAGGCACACTACTTGAGCTATTCTTAGGTTGTAGAAGTGTACCTCTCTAAACTTTGGGCCTGCCTGTGTGCCCAGGCCATTTAAGGAGTTAATACATTACTTTCTGATGCCAGTCAGGCATTCAGTTTGTGACTTTTGGCATTGCCCTTTATGGGCTGAGATTTCTCCAGATTCCCAATACAGTATAGAGGCTAACATACCCAAAACAAAGAACAATCCCTCAGATTTAATGTAATTTAAATAAAGTAGCATGTTTTCATTCTAGTTTGTATTGGACCAGCCTAATAAAATCTGCCCAGCCCAATCAAAAAATTCTAGCTACACCCAGACACACTGTCCTCCTGTTATAAAAGAGATGCTGTAGTTTAGATGTTTCCCTATGTCTAGCAGATGTACACTCAGTTAAAGCAGTCAGCAGATGATAAGTGTGTGCAGTATATACAAACCAGCCATTTTCAAAAAGACTGACTCCAACAATAAGCAGGCAGTAGTGCTCTGTCAGCAAGGGCTATGACAGGGTACATGTTTCATCGAGAGCTAATCAAAGGAAAATGAGGAGTGAAGGCTTTAAGAGAATACTCCAGCATTTTTCAGTCTAATCTCTGTTGGCTGCATCTGTAGCATACGGTCGATTACCATGGACAGTAATTTCCCCACACTTAGAAAAGAGCAGAAAAGCGGTTGGCTCAAAACACGGTAGTAATAGGAGCCGATGGGCAGATGCGGAATTAAGTGCCCATTGGCTGCTATAATATTAATGGGTTTTCTGCTAAGTACAGGCAAAAGTGTCAAAATTATTGTACATGGTAATTAACCATGTGCTACAGATGTGGAAGATTAGGTTAGAAATTGTATTCTATTAAGGAAACATCTAAAACTCAGGAAGAGGAAAATATCTGAATGCCTCTACTAAACGTATTTCAGTAGGTTTCCATCTGTAGGGTTCCATGTGAAAAATATTTAATGGTTTAATGCTGAATTTAATAGATAGTTAGTTGAATGTGAATCCAAAACAATATGAACATCAACAAAAAAATCTACCTTTGACTAAGAAAATAAATAGTGTTTTTTCAGGTCAGCTTTGGTGGATGAATTATTTGTCAATTCTTCAAATAGCTTTGTGAAAAGCTATTGTATATTGTGTTGGGGCATCTTGTCACATGGGTAAGTAGCCACACTGTTAGTATTTGCAACATCAAAGGGTGCTACTTAACAGTGGAATACTAATTTTGTGGGTCTACTTGGTCTGATGTCATATCCTGTCTGGGAAAGAAAAGATACACTGTGAACTGATGTGAGCACAGATTTGCCATTTTCTACATTCTGAAATAAATGTGGAGGCAACCAGGGTCCTTTCTGTGTGGAGTTTGCATGTTCTCCCCATGTCTGTGTTTTCTCTGGGTTCCCTCCCACAGTCCAAAGACATGCAGTCAGGCCAACTGGACCTGCTAAATTGCCTCTAGGTGTGAACGTGTGTGTGATTGTATATGTCCATGTGTCCGCCCTGCAATGGACTGGCGACCTGTCCAGGGTGTTTCCTGCCTTCCCCCAATGACCACTGGGATAGGCTCCGGCACTGTGTGTGTGTGTGTGTGTGTGTGTGTGTGTGTGTGTCTCAAGCTCTTTTTCTGAAGTGCCATTTAAATTTGAATTTGTGTGATGTTTTATCCCACGTAGTATGACAACTTTCTCTCTTATGGGGTAACTTGTCACAAGTACACACTCATTATTAAAATGCTGGTAAGTCTAAAATACTGAAATAATGTATAAAAATACAATGAATACAAAATACATGCCTGAGACTTTGTTCTTTCATTTAGTATGCAAAGTGTGATGAGATGCTTCAGTCTCCTCAAAATGTTTTTAGATAGTAAAAATAATGCTACACATAAAATGATATGTAAATTTAGATTTGCAGGTTTTCTAAAATTCTTGTTATACTCAAACTCAGAGCCAAAAATATATGTTGGACCCTTTGCTTTTTTATTTTGTTAAAACAAATGACTGAACATTCCATTTTGTCACTACCAATACAATCAAAACTTTAGCAAAACTTGAAAAACTTTACCAAATGTAAATAAAAAGCATATCCCCACCTTAACAGATTGCAACATTCAGAGCTCTCGACAAAATGAATAAATGTTGGTTAAGAAGGAAATCATTTTTAAGTTATTTTTGTGAGAGTTACCCTTACCGACCCAGAAATTCACACTGCGCCAACCAATCCCTGTGCTAACCAATCGCATTCTTTCCTATACGCTCTAGGAATACTGTATGTAAAACAGCTATGCTAATAATGGCCACTGTACTGAGCTGAACTGGAAGTGAGAGAGAGAGAGAGAGAGAGAGAGAGAGAGAGAGAGAGAGAGAGACAGAGAGAATGGAAAGGAAAAGGAACATATTTCAGACATTATGTTGGTGACACGATGACACAGTTTTAGCAACACAATCTGAATGAGCAGTATGTCTGGAATTTACTCCATCCTTCCTGACCCCCTCCCTCACTCCCTCTCTCTCTAATAATAATCCTGAGTGTGTAGTAACCCCGTCCTTGCTGTGTGTGTGCATCAGTGTCACTTGGCTGAGGGCTTCCTGCCTTTGTAGGTCTGGTAAGCACAGAGCTGCTCTCTATTGTCCTGCTGTATATGGGATATGGGACATTGTTGAATGACTGGATAAGCTTTAAAAGTTTCCCCACGGCAAACAAAATGCACATCTAAGAAATTCATGTGTGAAGCCATTTATCTTGGTAGCCAGCATTATTTTTTGTAAATAACAAATTTGATGTATGTGTGATAAACATATGCACTGATGTTCAATGTGAAGGCCTGGATTAGAATCAACATCCCAATTCATCCTAAAGTCGGGTTGAGGTCAGGGGTCTGTGCAGGCCATTTGAGTTCCTCCACCACAAACTTATCAAACCATGTATTTAGGGGGCTCACTTTTTGCACTGAGGCACAGTCATGCTGGAACAGAAAAGGGCCTTCCCCAAACTGTTCCCACAAAGTTGGAAGCATATAAGTATCTCAAATATCTTTGTATGCTGTAGCATTAACATTACCCTTCACTGGAACTAAGGGGCCAAGCCCAGACCCGGCAAAATAGCCTCAGACCATGAGACCTCGTCCACCAAACTTTACAGTTGGCACTATACATTCCGGTAGGTAGTGCTCTCCAGGCATCTGCCAAACCCAGATTCATCCATGACATCCAGAGAGTGAAGAGTCCAGGGAAAGTGCTTTACACTGCTCCAGCTGACACTTGGCACTGCGCATAGTGCATTCAGTACTGATGTTGCTTTCAGAAGCAGTTTAGAACTCTGTAGTAAGTGATATAACAGAGAATAGGTGATTTTTATGCTCTTAAGCACTCAGTGGCCCCTTTTTGTGAGTTTGCATAGGATATCATCAGTGCTTCCATCTCACAGTAACAGCACTTACAGTTGACCAGGGCAGATCGAGCAGGACAGAAATTTCACAAACTGACTTGTGGCATTATATGACACATCATATGTCACTGAGCTCTTCAGTACAAGCCATTCCTCTGCCACTGTTTGTATATGAAGATTCTATGGCTATGTGCTTGATTTTGTATACTTGTTAGCAACGGGTGTGGCCGAAACCTGAACTATATATCATTATGAAAAGCATGTGTAAAATCACAATCTGGAAAAAAGTGCAACTTTCAATGCAAGTTAATGTAATAATATTTTATTTTAAATGAGAAAAAAGTAGTTTTTCGAGAGACAGAATGAGAGAAAGAGAAGGTGATTTGTGTGAGAAAAATATTGCTGAATCATATGCTACATGCTCCCACACACACACAAACATCTCCAAACTGCTTTACTTGGTCAAGTACCCACACTCTTGATGCATGTCTTTTAACATACAGAGTCTTTGGTAAGTGGAGCTGAGTCTCCAAACAGTCCAACACTGAACAGAGTGATTTTGTCTTTGCCAGCCAAAGCAGTGCAAGCACTTTTAAATTTCACCTAATTATGGAAAGCTTCAGGTCCAGTGTTACTCTAACTCCAGGAAAAACTGCTGATTTCCGTTGATTTGTATGAGTTTGAGCAGAATTGCTTAGCTGCAAGCCTCTCCTCTTACTGTGTCACAGTTTTGCACAACTTGCAAAAGTTGGCTTTTCTAAAACACCACAATCACAATAAAATAAAGCTGTTGTATCACGACTCAGGGTATGAATCACTTTTCTCAGAGCAAGAAAGTTAATCTAGGATTAGCTATATAACCTAATATAACGTAATATGTCTTAATACATTTCATTAACTCTTCAAACTCTATGGTTATTTACCCTTAAAATGGCCAGGGCCCAAAGTTTTATTACATACATCTATAATCTAAGAATAGCTCAAACAGTTTGCATTGAAGTCCTTGTAGTTACTGAATAATAAGCCTTAGTATGTAATAAGCCTGGGATTTTAAGAAGTTAACATGTTAACATGTTGGAAGTCTTTTTATTCTGTAACATTAATTATTTGGTAACTACTGTTAAACCAATATCTTAGTTATCTAGTTTTAAGAACATGGACTCACTGACAAGTCCTTAGAATTTGACCCTTTAAATGGCCAGAACTTACCAGCACATCCAAGCTTATATTATACACTTATATAACTTAAGAATAAGTCACCTAGGTTGCATTGTAGGCCATGTAGTTCCATTAGTTATATTAAGCTTTATGGTGTAATAAGTCTAGAATTTTAAAGGGGTTAAACATAACAAAATAACAAAAACATGTCTTAAAAAGTCAGAAGTGCAGACACAAACCTGTAGACACAGAACAAAAATTGAATGTGAAGATAATTCCTTAATTGTGAAATTACACTTAAATAAGATAATAATAATAAAAAAATGTTGATCAGTACCATTTGTATGAGATTAGTTTTGTATGGAGAGGTTGGATAATGAAGTTAGTGATTGCACATGGCGAAGCAATGCAACCACCTATTTAACCTTTAGCAACCACCTGGAATACCATGGCAACAACCAGAACAACAACCCCAAGCAACCACCTGTGATATCACTCCATCCATCTAGCAACACTCTATTAACAACATGAAAAATTATAGGAACCATTTAGCAACACCCAAGCAACCACCTGGGATACCATAGCAACCACCTAGCAACACATTAGCAACAACTTAGGATACTATAGCAGCCACCTGGCAACACCTTAGCAACCGTCTGGTATACTATAGCAACCACTTAGCAACACTCTCCGATCATCCATACTACAGCCACCACCTAGCATGACCGTAGCAACCACCTGGAACACCACAGCAACCACATGGCTACATCCAAGCAACCATTTAGGATATCATTATAAAGACCTTGCAACACCTTAGCAACCACCTGGGATACCATAGCAACTACTTGCCAAGAACATAGCAACATCAGCAAGTTGTTAAAACTGTGTAATCACTGTGCATTTTCTGCATTACATACAATTTTCTATTTATTATCTGTGTTTATCAGTGATTTAAACTCCCTCACCTGCAAAATTCTGGCACTTTTTACTACTATGAACCATAGAAATAACCCCAGGTTATATTTAATCATATCCTGTGGAAAACAGGTTCTCACAGTTTTTCTTAACCCTTATCTTCTGTTTGGGGTCCCTGAGACCCCAGAGCCTCTTCAACAGCTTGCAAAATATCTTTAGCCTTTTTCAATCAGCTTGATACTTCAGGACTTTTTCTAATTTTATGGAAACTGCAAATAAATAATATTTTTATACTGATATTGTGCTCCAAACAACCCCAGGAGAAATTTGTACACAATGTCTGTTTGGGGTCTGAGACCCCAGCTAGATTACATGATTAAAGGCAATAGATTTTTATGTGTATTTAGTTTCTGTCGGTGTTAAGGGTACAGCTGACTCTCTTACACACACACACACATACACACCCACCCACACACACCCACCCACACACACACACACACACACACACACACACACACACACACATGCACACGCACACACACACACACAGCAAATATGAGATGCCTGTGATGCAAAATCCAACTATGCTTGGAAAATGCATATTTATATAGGAAAAACTCCAGGAAGTGCTCTGGAGAAGAAGTAGGGCATGGTCGTCATCCTGGACTTGACAGATGGACCATTTAATTTTCCTAATCTGTATATGAGTTTTACCAATGAAAAGAAATGTAAATATAGGTTCAAGTGTGAGAAAATATTAGATATACTTCTGTTTGCCCTTATAATATATTGATATGGTCATACTGATTCACTTTCCTGGAATTTGAAAGCCTAGTTTGTTGTTAAAAAAAGAGATTGAAAAATACACTTATTTTCAGTGAACTTAATTAAATCTTTAGCATAGAATAATATTACAATATTTTGCAGAACAATTATTAATTTTGAACTCAATGAAACTTTATTTTGCCCATGCAACACTGGGGTCTTGGGGACCCCAAACAACAAAGTCAGTGTCAACAAAACACAATGGAGGCTCAGGTCAAACCCATGTATTGTCCTACCTTACCTTATGACTACAAACCTTAAAACATGTAAAATGAAAAATATTTTTAAAGAAAGTTTTTTGCCATTATGTTGACTGTCGACTGTAGACAAAGCTAATGGCAAACCTACGACACTAACTTTGGCATTAACTTACAACAGCTAAGTAGATGGACAGCTAGGTGGACACTTGAACATGTTTTCTAAACCTGAACATGTTGCATATGGAACTGTTTTGGTGTGATGGTAATGTGCAAATCAAGTAGCCACTCCCATCTTTGTAATATGTGACCAAGCAAATCAGTCATAAACATTAGACGTCCTGTGGTAGCATTAGGTCCTATTCACACCAAGTCACACAAACCTGGTTTTTACGCATGAGAAACACAGGTCATGTATTAAAAACAGACATTTGCATATTAATGTAATTCTTCACATTATAGGCTGAAACTGATAGATTGTATAAGATGTAATTAGAGACAGCTTGATTGTCTACATTGTACCGATCCATAAAAATCAGGCTGACCAATCACTGTTCCATTGTTATGGTTGCAATCAAAGTAAATATGCATCACAATGTGCTCCCTGTAGTTTGTTTGCTTTTTAAGAGCCCTTAATCACAGCAGGCATCAAATGCTATTTTCACCTGTTTTGGAGCTCCTGCAGTTTTCATACTGTTCTTCAAAAGTTGGACTTTTGTCTCAGGTGAGCAAACAAGTCAACATGTATAAAAGTATTTTTATTGTGTTCAAATGCACTTTATAGATAAAGAAACTTACAAGCCGATTTCTTATGAAAAGTAAGAAAACATAAATTGTGATTTGTCAATAAACTTTACTGTGACAAATCGCTCGTCAGATCAACCTAAGAAATTACTTTATGTGGTAACAAGAAATTTAAACTAGTTTTATTCAGCCTAAATAAATACCTTGACTGAAGTATTCTTTGAATCAGTTACATTTTTGAGTTGAATAAAACTAGTTCAACTGCTTGTGACAACATGAAGTTATTTTTTTAGGTTGATCTGACGAGCCATTTTTTACAGTGTTGTAATTTCCATTCCAATGTCTAAATGGCCACTAGAGAAACTGCAGAAAGAGGTTAACAAACAGAACTACGAGTGAAAGCAGAGACTTGAATTAACCCAATGAAAAAAAAATATATATATAATAATAACAATAATTGGAATCTCTCAGTATACAGGTTCAGATCTTGTACAAGTTGGTGGAACTCCCCAAGTTGTTGTCTATTTTGTAGAATGGGGTGTACCCAGCCTTTTAGTTGTAGTGCTAAAAAGAAATGTTCAAATTCATTATCATTACTACCTGAGGTCCTGTCTTTGGCAAAGCCTTCTTTCTACAGTCCCCTAAGTTCTAGGCATGAGCCAGGCAACAAAATCGAGGCCCTGAAGGGATGTGGTGCAATTTTTTGGATAAAAAGTCAGGTGCACACCAGTTACTATCAGGTGAGCAGCAGGTACTATCAGGTGCTCACTCGACACCCACTACACATAATATCTAGCGCGCATGTGATAGTATCTGGTGTCCACCTTATAGTATTGGGTGCTCACCACATAGTACCTGGTGCTAACCTCATAGTATATGGTGAGTACCACATAGTATCTGGTGCTGACCTGATGGAATCTCTGCACACCAGATTTTTGCCGAAAAAAATACACCATATGTCCCTGCTGGGGCTCCGTACAAGTGCTCCAAAGTACTAGATAATTATTTTAGGTAACACGATGATGGTAAGTTCTGAAATAGTTTAACTAAGTTAGACTGAAATGCCAAACAAGTTGTAGATACATAATGTTTAAGAATATTTGTACTACTCTGTACTTTTTTTTCTTAAAATAATTGCACAATACTGTGGAGTCGGTACCACATACTTACTCTATTAAAACCAATAATAATTACCTAGTACTTTGGAGTTTGTATGTCACACTTACTTGGTTAAAACCCAGAACTTAAGGGACTGTAAGAGAAAGCATCACAATTTCTTCTTCCCCTTCTGTCTGCTTTTTATGCTCTCAGAGAGTTTAAAAGAAATGCATTGGCCTTTTCCAAAGGCTACACTGCATTAAAAATTGCATCCAAAAATCGTACTTGGTGTACTCGGCCTTTACATTACCCCACTTCCCTGTGGAAAACTCATCCTGTCTGAATAGTAGTTTGGAGAATTTACTGTTTCAGTGCTCACCGGCAGCTGATTTATTTCCACAGACAGACCATGAGAATGTTCTGACAGTATTGGTGATTTTAAACCAAAATCAACATGGGATGGTTCTACAAGGGAATATGATGGGTTTCCATGGTTGGTGAAAAGCTTTGACAAAAGTGTGCATAGTAGTAAGTTTTGAGAAATGTGTGATGTTCTGAAAAAATGTTTAACCCCTTAAGAAAATCTGTTAGAACCCTGCGCTCCTTCCTGCACTGATTCTGTCAGGTGGTCACCAAAAAAAAAAAAAAAAAATTCTGGCACCTTTTACCTATTACTAACCTTAAAAAACAGTAGGCCTGGCATGAGTAGCTGGGCACGTTTCTCTCTCATCCTGGCCAACAGCTTGTTTCCTGCAGTCAGACTTTCAGATGTAAACCAAAATATTTCAAAGGTGGATTTGTCTGCTGTCTGAAAATGGCTGTCAGCTGAAGTGAGGGGTTTGTATCTCGGCGAGGCAGATGGAGGGGTAGAAGAGAGAAGCTGTCCAAAGAAAGCAGTCTGAACCCACGGGATCTGCAGCAGGTGTGGAGTTGGAGCGGCCTCATAGACTCCTCAACGCTGACTTTAACAGCAGAGAAGTGCTCCTAGCAGGATCTCCACTGTGAGAACCATTGCTTAGCCCTACTCACAGCAAAACCCAGCACTCCAAAACTGATCACAAAAGTGTTTTCTGGACTTTAAACTTACGAAAAGTAAGAAAACATAAATTGTGATTTTTCAATAAACTTTACTGTGACAAATGGCTCGTCAGATCAACCTAAGAAATTACTTTATGTGGTAACAAGAAATTTAAACTAGTTTTATTCAGCCTAAATAAATACCTTGACTGAAGTATTCTTTGAATCAATTACATTTTTGAGTTGAATAAAACTAGTTCAACTGCTTGTGACAACATGAAGTTATTTTTTTAGGTTGATCTGACGAGCCATTTTTTACAGTGCTGTAATTTCTTCTTTACTTTTTTCTTGACTCTCAGATCAAGAAAAAAAAAAAAAACAAGCATTCAAATTGTTCTTAATTTTATGATAGCCTTAGTTGCACTATATGGACAAAAGTATTGGGACACCCCTCCTAATTATTGAGCTCAGGTGTTTCAGCCACACTCAACGCTAACAGGTGGATAAAATTAAACACATTGTCTTTCAGTCTCAATAGACAAACACTGGCAGTAGAATGGGTCATACTGATAAGCTCAGTGACTTTAAACATGTTGGAAGATTCTGGGTTTGGTGAATGTCAGAAGAACGTTATCTGCCTGGCTGCATTGTGCCAACTCTAAAGTTTGGTAGAGGAGGGCTAAAGCTATGCGGTTGTTTTTCAGGGGTTGTCCTAGACAGCTCCAGTGCACAAAGGTCCATAAAGGCATGGCTGGGCAAGTTTGGTGTGAAACACAGAGCGCTAACCTCAACTCCATCAAAAGCCTTTAGGATGAACTAGAACAGACAATGCCAGCCAGGCCCTCTCATCCAGCATCAGTATCTGACCTCACAAATTTTATAGCTGCAAAGATGGGACCAACTCCATATTAATGAGCATGGATTTAGTGGGATGTGATGTACTTTGCCAGTTTTTTGTCCATATAATGTATCTTACACTTAAATAATTGATAAACTAGGCCTCTAAAACAGTGACATCACATTGAAATCACAGTATGTAAAAGTGTAAAAAAATGGATAGTTCCTGTTGGAAATATTAAATTACAGATTCAGACATCGTTTCTTGGGGGGTTGGGGGGGGGGCGTGGTGTGCTGTAGTTACTTTTAAACATATGTGCTGCTGCTGTGTAAATACCATCACATTACCGAGTGGTTTGAAGCCAGGTTACAATGTAACAACACAAGTATACTCCTATGGCTACTTAAATGTTAGGGAAGTTGGCATTTCCTGTGCAGATGCAGTGAAAGCAGTCTCATAGTTTAAGTTATTGCACATCTCCTACAACAATCAGAAAAGATGTGTTGGAAAAGCAGGAACATTATTATACATGCATAATTACATAACAGACAATATGCTGTTACAACTATTAAGATATACTTGTGTAATTACATGAGTAACAACTGAAGGTGAAATATATGTGTATGTAATCCATCTGTAACAATGAATACACCACCAGTAGTTATTCGTTGCTGCAAGTTTTGTTAATATGTATCTATACAGTTATTAGATGCATTTAATATAAAGTAGGACCACAAATTTCATTTCATTTCATTTCAAATTACATTTAAGAACGTTCTTTTAAGTTCTCCACTATATCAACTTTATATATAATATACACATACACATACATCAGTGATGAATCATTAGTATTGAACCTAGGCCCCCAAATTGGGCCATAAATGTCAAATTTCAGTCAAAAATCAAGGAAAAAATGCACCTATGTATTAACACTAATTTGGTCTAATGTTTCTATGGGAATTCTAGTAATAGTTAGTTAGTGCAAAGTAACAGCAGTGCACATTAACATTTTTTGGGTGTTCTAGATTAACTACAGACATTTGAAGCTTATAAAAGATACA
>NW_023494801.1:28871872-28996872 GCF_904425465.1 Colossoma macropomum | reverse complement strand
AGAGAGGGCACACATGCATGCATTCAAGAAGCTAAATGTAGAGTCTCGCTGATTTATACAGAACTATAAAAGTGAATCTTTTCTCACCTCTTGCTTGCCCACCTCACCCTCGGGCGGATCACAGAACAGCGCTCGGAAAAGGCTTTCCCCGCTAATGAGCTCTGTGGAAACTACAATTAAGTCATTTTTGGCACGTTAATGGAGCAGTGACATCAACGGTGACCAAGGAAAACATCTGAACTTGAGAAAAGAATTACGCCATATTATTCTAACCTTCCTCTCTGGAGGAGCTGATAATAAATTGGAATTAGATGAATCGGGGCATGTAATACAAACCAAACCAAACCCATAACGTAGAACAAAAGAGTCAGCTTTGTTTTCTTCCTTTAAGGCGGCTGAAATTTCAGCCTTGAGGTTTGAGAAGCTGTTGAGAAATTGGACTGTCCCAAAACGCCTTCAAGATGATGTTTGGACTGAGAGGTGAAGAAGGTGATGCGGTTCTTCTGGGTTTGTTTTTTTGGTGTGTGCATGAGAAAAGGCCACTGTATCAGTAGTTGTGATGTTTGGATGCTGCTTTTGAAGCTGAGACACTTACTGTGAACTTGGTGAATTTGGGTCATTTAAGTACATAGTCCTTTTTTTATCTCTGTTTTTATAGAAGACGATGAAGTCTTGTAAGAAGCCAATGTGCAGGTGTTGGAGTTACTGCCCATTGGCTTTATATATAAATATGTTTTCAGTCAAAGAGAGTTCTGGTCTTTTCTACCTACAGGAAAATGCAGCAAAGCTCTTGTGTGTGGTAATCAACTATGCTAAAGGTATGGCAGATAAATATTGGAATATAACACTGGAATGGAGTATTCTTTTAAAACCCAACAATACACCAACTATCCACTCATTGCCATACCACCTCGTTGGTGTATAGTCTATAGTCTATAAGGGGCTGTTCAGACAGAATCTTTTCCAAATCTCTCAAGTGTGATTCTTTTCATTGTTGTCTATGGAACAATGTCCACACTGACAGAAAAGCTCTCCTCAAACACTTTGCACTTTTAAAAAGCATTGAATCATCAACTTTCATGCTTAGTGTCCAAAAAAGAGCACTGTACATCATCCACAGGTGACCAGTCAATATTAAGGATGCTTTCCCTCTAGTCACCATCCATGGAGGAATGCTTTGGCTATGTTAGAACACTTGAAGCTGTACATTATATAGGCTAGTATTAACATTTTTACTTTCACATTCTTGCAAATAACTTTCTCCTGTTTATCTACTTGTCAATTAAGTGGGGTAAACTATAAGCAGTGTGCTAACTGCATGCCTAAATCATCACACACACATCACACAGTTGTTGAGTAATCTCAAACAGAGTTCAAATAGACTTATGTGGCTGCTGACACTGTACAGTATACTGTTATCTATAAAAATCTATTGTGTAAATGATGATGTAGTCTTGCATTATATAGTATATGTAGTATATAGTTCTTTGTCTTATTATATGCTTTTTTTGTACTAGAGTCACAAAACATGGCAAGATCAAGGACCCTATACAGGAATAGTGTGCATGTGCTTTTGGTACTGATTCATTGAAAGAAGCAGGTCAGAACAATGGATTAGCCAAGCAGGTATTGATAGGACTAATTCAGACTGGGTACTGGCAGAATTCAATCAGAGCGGATATTGGTCAGATGCAATCAGAGCAAGTATTGGTAGGGCTGAATCAGAGTGATTATTGGTAGGATTCAATCAGAGCAGGTATTGGTAGGGCTGAATCAGAGTGATTATTGGTAGTATTCAATCAGAGCTGGTATTGGTAGGATTCAATTAGAGTGGGTATTGGTAGGATTTGATCAGAGTGAGTATCGGTAGGATTCAATTAGATTGAGTATTGGTAGGATTTGATCAGAGCGGGTTTTGGTTGGATTTGATCAGAGTAGGTATTGGTAGGATTTGATCAGAGTAAGTATTGGTAGGGCTGAATCAGAGTGGGTATTGGTCAGATTCAATCAGAGCGGTTATTGGTAGGATTCAATCAGAGCAAGTATTGGTCGGATTCAATCAAAGCGGGTATTGGTAGGATTCAATTTGAGCGGGTATTGGTAGGATTCAATTAGAGTGGGTGTTGGTAGGATTGAATCAGCGTGGGTATTGGTAGGATTCATTTCAAGCAGGTATTGGTAGGATTCAATCAGAGTGGGCATTGGTAGTATTCAATCAGAGCGAGTGTTGGTAGGATTCAATCAGAGCGGGTATTGGTCAGATTCAATCAGAGCGGTTATTGGTAGGATTTAATCAGAACAAGTATTGGCTGGATTCAATCAAAGCAGGTATTGGTAGGATTCAATTAGAGCGGGTATTGGTAGGATTGAATCAGCGTGGGTATTCGTTAGATTCCCTCAGAGTGGGTATTGGTCGGATTCAATCAGAGCAAGTATTGGTCGGATTCCTTTAGAGTGGGTATTGGTTGGATTCAATTATAGGGGTTATTGATAGGATTCATTTAGAGCTGGTATTGTTCAGATTCAATCAGAGTGGTTATTGGTAGAATTCAATCAGAGCAGATGAGGTTTTTGTTACAATTTGAATTTGATGAAGTTATCTTTGTGCATACAGATGTGTTTTGCAGAAAGAAAAATCTTCCTTCCCTTTCTTATATTTTTTTAAGTATTTGAAGGATTCAATCAGAGTGGATATTGGTAGGATTCAATCAGAGTGGGTATTGGTAGGATTCAATCAGAGTTGGTATTGGTTAGATTCAGTCTGAATGGATATTGGTCAGATGCAATCAGAGCAGGTATTGGTAGGACTGAATCAGAGTGGGTATTGGTAAGATTCAATTAGACTGAGTATTGGTAGCATTTGATCAGAGTGGGTTTTGGTAGTATTCAATCAGACTGGGTATTGGTAGGATTTAGTCAAAGCAAGCACTGGTCATATTCAATCAGAGTGGGTATTGGTAGGATTCATTTAGAGCAGGTATTGGTTGGATTCAATCAGAGTGGGTGTTGGTTGGATTTAATCAAAGCAGGTATTGGTCAGATTCAATAAAAGCAGGTATTGGTCAGATTCCTTTGGAGCGGGTATTGGTTGGATTCAATTATAGTGCTTATTGGAAGGATTCATTTAGAGAGGGTATTGGTCAGATTTACTCAGAGTGGTTATTGGTAGGATTCAATCAGAGCGAGTATTGGTAGAATTCAATCAGAGCAGGCACTGAATTCCAAGAAACTGTAGAAGACAAGGTTTTTGTATTACAATTTGAATTTGATGGAGTTATCTTTTTGCATACAGTTCTGTTTTGCAGAATGAAAATCTTCCTTCCCAATTTTCTTACAATGTTTGCTGGAAAAAGATATAGAATAGTTCAGGCTTGGTCCTGAGGAGGATTCTGTTTTTTGACACTCGGCTTAACCTTGTCTCGGCCACCTTTAGACTCAGTCTTGACTAAATCTTGACTACACACTTAATAAGATGGTTCTTCCAGGGTTGTTTAGTAAAGACAATGTTTCTATTTAGAACCATGAGTTCTATATAGAACTATTTCATGGTTCTTTGTCTGATAAAATGGTTCTTCAGACTGAGGGAGAATATATTGTAGATGGTTCTACACAGAACCTTTTTGAAAATAGTTCTACATAGCATCAAAAAGGGTTTTGCTATTGTTACACGGTCAAGCTTGTAACAATAGAAGAATAACTTTTGGTGCTACATAGAATCATATGCAACACCTTGCCCATCAATTTGAACTAATTCACGATGCAGAGAACCATTTAAGCACAAAATGGCTCTATATAGAGCTCATGGTCGAAAATAGAATAGTCCTGAACTTCAACAAAGGTGGTCTTGACTACAGCCTTATGCTGAACTGTTGTAGATTGTCAGCTCGTGAGAAGCAGCAGGACTCATTCATCTTAATAAAGACCCAGAAGTCATGGGAACCAATGAGAACACTGCGACAGACTGGTGCCGTTCGGGTTTGGGGGAGAGTTGTGTTTGGTCTGAGCACAATCAGACGTTACACACTTCTCACGCACGCACGCACAAACGTACACATACACACTCACGTACGTACACACGTGCACACAGAGCTCAGAATAGCACAGCCAGTGCCAACAACACTGACAATTAATCAGAAGTTTTAACCTCACCTGGTCCCTACCACACACACTCACGGTCCAGCAAAACAACAACAGATGTGGCCACTGCGGCCGAAAGGAAAATATTTACCCACTGTTTTAATTAGGCCTGCAATTTCACTATACAATTAACCATCTCAATCATAACTCGAGCAAACATTCAAGCTAATGTCCAAATTCTTTTCAATGTACGTTCACCAAAATTTTACAGAAACACTGCAAAAATAGCAACAATATGGTTGTAATTTATTTTAATTAGACTTTTTATTTATGGTTCAATAATTGGGCACATTTGAATTGTTGATGATGTTTTGCTTTTTTTGGTGATGTCCCCCCCCCCTCTTTGCAGTTCTGCTCTATGAGATCAAAGCTCCTCTCTGTGCACACGCTCTCTAATGGAGCATGTTTCTGCTCCCTGAACAGAGACCAGCACATCCCCCCAAACAGAAGAAACGCCAATTTGGGGTCTACGTGGACACAATTAACACAATTTACGAGAGGCTTTGACTGCGCTTCACCCATTTAACCCGCTAAAGAAGCGTCCCATTCGCTTTCTTCTGCGGCCCAAAGGAACAGCGACAGATTGTTACAAGGCCATTCAGATCCATTATACTGTCAGGAGTGAGAGAGTGAGGCATGCATTAGAGCAACGTGGAGGCTATTCACAAAATGAAACACATTATCAGTAGCATTATAACTACTAATGCCTGCCACACATGAGATGTAAAGCAGAATGTATGCATTGTATGCATTGCAGAAGCACCAGATGGGAGAACATGAAGTAAAAAAGTTCAAAATACATGGAACGTTTGCTGCATAACTAAACCACAGAAGTTTTGGTAGCACTTGAACTATGACATACATATGTCATTGCTGATGTCGCATGCTGTCCGATGTTTTTGCTTAGTGACGTTGCTATTACTTTGTCAAAATGAGGTCAGCTCAACTTAAAATTATAACATAACTGATGGCACTGTTTTTATAAGTTAACACATCTTGAGGAGTCCAGATGTCACCCAACTCAAACTTCTTAGTTTAGTCAGCAAAATAGAATTTGTCATTTACTCAGTTTCCCAACTAGCTGGGAATCTTTCTGTCCCATCAGACGTTTTCTCCTCCTGGGCTTTCAGATATGGACAACTGTGGGGTTTAAACTTACAATCTCCTGATGTTGGGGTGAATTCTTAAAGCATTCTTAAACACACCAGGACATGTGTGTTTGAACCCCAGTGATGCCACTGATGTTCATAACTGGGACCCCAAAAGGAGAAAATGCATTCATACTGTTTACCAAACTGAGATGCAGTACAAAATGTGAGTGAGGAGAACTTCTGACTAAACTAAGATGTTTAAGTTGAGTGAACTCTAGTGTCCTTAAGGTAATCAGTTACCTTACAATTTTACATTAAGGTGATTTTCATTTTTAACAGTACTACTATTACCACTACTACTGTTACTACTACTTCTACTGCTACTGCTATTACTACTGCTACTATTACTAGTACTACTTCTATAACTACTTCTACTGCTGCTATTACTAGCAGCTACCACTACTACTAGTGGAACTACTACTAATGCTGCTACAACTACTACTATTACCACTGCTGCTACTAATACTACCATTGCTGCTGCTGCTACTACTACTGCGACTATGGCTGCTGCTGCTACTACTACTACTATAACTACTACTGCTATTACTACTACTATTGCTACTGCCACTAGTAGTACTATTACTACTACTACTGACAGTACTACTACTTCTGCTACCGCTACCGCTACTACTATTACTACTACTGACACTTTTACTACTACCACTACTACTACTACTATTACTGCTACTACTACTACTACTACTACTACTATTACTGCTACTACTACTGATACTGCTATTACTACTACTACTGACATTACTGCCACTACCACTTCTACTACTGCCTCTGCTCCTTCTACTATTACTACTACTATTGCTAGTGCTAGTAATATCACTGCTGCTACTGCTATTACTACTACTGCTGCTACTACTACTACTGCTACTACTACTATTACTACTACTAGGGCTATTTCTACTATTACTGCTAATACTACTTATGTCACTGCTACTCCTCCTCCTCCTACTACTACTACTACTCCTGCTACTACTACTATTTCTGCTACTACTACTCATACTGGTATTACTACTACTACAGACATTATTGCCACTACCACTAATACTACTACTACTACTGCTATTGCTACTGATACTGCTATTACTACTACTACTGACATTACTGCCACTACGACTTATACTACTGACTCTACTACTTCTACTACTACTTTTACTACTACTATTGCTAGTGCTAGTAATATCACTGCTACTGCTACTACGACCACTATTACTACTACTATTACTACTACTAGTGCTATTTCTACTACAACTGCTATTACTACTAATGTCACTGCTACTCCTCCTCCTCCTCCTACTACTACTCCTGCTACTACTACTGAAACTGGTATTACTACTACTACAGACATTATTACCACTACTACTACTACTACTACTACTACTACTGCCTCTGCTACTTCTATTACTATTACTGTTATTGCTACTTATATCACTGCTACTTCTACTACTACTATTCTATTAAGAGTAGTATTACTACTACTCTTACTATTAATACTACTGCTGCTACTCCTACTACTACCACCACTACTACTACTACTACTACTAGTGCTTTTTCTACTACTACTGCTACTAATGTCACTGCTATTACTCCTACTACTACTATTACTTCTACTACTACTACTACTACTACTACTACTATTACTACTACTGCTACTACTAGTAGTCGTGCTAATTCTACTACTACTGCTACTGCTATTACTATTGCTACTTACATTACTGCCACTACTACTACTGTTACTACTACTAATACTCCTGTTACAACTACTACAATTACTATGACTACTACTATTACTACTGCCATTTCTAATACTACTGCTACTACTACTAGTAGTACTATTTCTGCTGCTACTGCTACTATCATCACTGCTACTACTACGGTTGCTACTACCATTACTGTCACTACTACTACTACTACTACTAATAATAATAATAATAATAATAATAATAATAAGAAGAAGAAGAAGAAGAAGAAGAAGAAGAATGAACCCTTGAGTAAAATATTGAAACCTTGAATAATTTTTTAATTGAAGCTTCTCTTCACTTACAGATGAATGCCAGTGTCAAATTATGTATAATGACATTCTATGACATGAAGAACTGATTTTAAAAACTACTTAAAATTCATTCAAGTTCTTCAAACATTTGATAAGAATGTCTGCAGTTAATCATCCCTGCTGTTTTTGTCTTAGCTCACATCACAGTGTACCCTGAATCCTTTTGATGAGCCCAAAGATTAGCATGGAAAAGCCTGTTGTTATTGTTGAAATCCTTGTCTATAAGATGTAACCAAATGAAGAACTGCCAGCTGAACATCATTGGTTGCTGGTACAGACTTTATTTAACTGGTTTACATTTTATATTCTCTGTAACTGAACTATATTCTGCCATCTCTAGACGAAGCCAGTAGGTAGCTAATAGGCATACAGGCTAATTAATAATCCTGAGAAAAAGACTTCAAAATTTGACCTTTCCAGAAGAGTCACAGTAAAACTGCATATCGATTAAAGAATATGTTACTTGGATGCCTGTTACAAGCTTCAAAGGCCCATGTTTAACTAGAGCTGGCATTAAATGTGATTATACAACTGCTAGCTCAGTGCTAACAACACTACAAATTCCCACAGTGATGCTAGAGGAAATTAGCATTTTGCTAGTGGCTAACTAGACAAAGGAAGGCTGCTTTTAAAGGGAATTCAAGGTTTCTGCATTTCACATTGCCATATAATGACATTTAACTGGCAGAGCTATATCTTTTTACATTGTGTTCCATGTGATCCATTAGTAGTTGCACTTTCTCCCAAACTTCATTAATTTGTACAAGATTTTGTCTTTGGCACTATTATATCCCTGTTGTCAGGACAAAACCTTGTATCTCCATTTTTCTCAGTTTTTAACATATTTTGAAAATGCCTGTTGGCCTTTACATTGTGTGTAAATTTCATGACAAATGGACTGAAAGAAACGGCCCAAAATTACTTTGAAAAAAAAAAAAATGTCTGGTTCCATTGACTTACATTAAAAGTAAAGTAGGTTTTGCTACACACACTACATTGCATTTTTTAACAATTAGTCTACATTAGAATAACAACGAGCAGCCAAATGGGCAAATAATGCAAGAATAAATGAAAGAACAATTAAAAACTTTTCATTAAACTTTTATAATTTTTTAAAATCCCTGGATGCTGAAAATTGCAATTCTGCATTTGAATTAATAGTAAAAGTGTTGAGCTGGTGAATGTTGCGGGTGGATGGTAGCCTCAGGCTGGAGAGAAAAGGTGTTTTTATGCGAGTGGGAGGTGACGGAGCTATTGAGAGACGATTAGCATGAAGAGGCGCCTTTTGAGCAGGCCTGAGCCAGCGGACGCTACAGCTTGACAGCATGAATGGCCAGCAAAGGGGGAGAAAAGATAGCAGGGGCATGGGAAAAACCCTACGGCAACGCACACTAGTGAAAAAAACCCCGAGAGCTAAGGGGACAATTAGCCAATGAATGTTTATTGTGGAAATTAATGAATTAATGTGCCTCAAACCAGCTGCCAAGTGTCCTGTCTCGGAGCAAGGAATGCGGCCCGTCCGTGATTTTTGTCTCGCGGTTTAAATACGCAAATGCCGACTTGTCAAAGGCAGGAGCGAGGGGTTCGGGTGAAGTGGCCATTATAAGCGACACGGTTACGCGATTCTTCTGGTTGTTTTAGCAGCCATTGAGCTAACGAGGAGAATAATCGTCGCATTATTGTGTTCGTTAGTGTCCAGTTCTCAGGCTTTGTCGCCTGTCCAGGACTGTTCTACGCACACAGGAGCGCCAGTGTAGTCCATGAGTATTAACCCATGTCGTCAGTGCTGATAAATTGCTCTAAAAATGCATTAAGCATGTGAAAGAGCCACACGGTGCACATGGGAACCTGACAGGAACCCACGTTTTTGCTCTGAGAAAAGTCTGTTTATTTGAAGATAAGACTGGATTTATTTGATGCCGAGCCCCAGAAATTTTTTGTCCTTGGTCGATGTTTATCTGTACAGCAAATGTCGTCTGTAAGCGTCTCTGAGTTGTCTGATTATTAGATTGTAGCTCAAAGTGTACAGCACCAGAACACAGCCTCCCAGAGACATTTCCTCGTGCAGAAATGACTGTGTAGGATGTAGAGAGATTAGCATTTGAAGGGGTTCAAATAAAGGGTTTGATTATTTGCAGTAAATATTTGTTTCCTCAAGAGTCGGTAATCAGGAGAGTCAGGAGAATTCCTAGTGGGCTGTTAGCAATTTGGACCAGTTGCTGTGAGCTAATGTATAAACTCACACATATAAGCAAAACAATACTTAGACAAACTATCAACGTTACATCCAAATGTTGTGTCCTTTATTAGTCCTACAAGGGAAATTCGTCATTTTGCTGCCAACCAATCTGGGAGCAGCACACCATCAGGGTAGTGGGGGGTTAAGTGGTTTGCTCAAGGGCCCAACAAGGTATACATAGTCAGTCACTTAATTTAAACCCACAGCCCTCCGGCTGATGGCTCACCTCTCCTACCACTTAGCAACCGGCCACTCAGCCATCTGTAGTAGTTTAGGTGTTAAACCAGCCCCCGTGCTTCGGAAGGCAACTGCTGGAGGTCTGAAAGGAATGGACTGTGATTTGGTAAAATACAGCATCTCTGCATTATAATATTATTTGTAACATGCTCTCGCTGACTACACATCACAAGTGGCCGCCTGTAGGTCAACAAGGAGCAGATTTCTAAACAGCTCTAGGTTAGACTCCATAAGCAAATTAACCAACCAAACAAACTCTGTAATGTAATACGTTTTTTAGTAAGTCTGAGCATGGTGTATTCTACCAGTCAAACCCGTCTAACTGAATATCGCCACTGTCCAAAAAAAGAAAGAAAAACTATGAAGGCAAGAATGTTCAAAACTTACTGTAAGTTAATATAAAGAGAATTAATTCAAAACAATTTTGGATCATGTCTATTGGTCCATTTATCATGAAATTTTCACACAATGTAAAAGGTAACTGCTGCGCTCAAATCATGTATGAAGATGTGTAATGTTTGTTTGTTTGTTTGTTTTTTGACAGTGATGACATGCATGTTCTAGGATAAGTGTTCTGCAAGTCAGTCAGAGACCACTCTTTATTTATTTAATTTCCAGTCCTGTTCACTTTTGAACCGGAGTTCACTTTTGAACTGGAGTTCAAAAATGTTTTAAAAACTATAAAGGATATAGAACTTCTAACAACTGCACAAGACCTAGTAGACCACCAAAACTGTCCCCATCAGATAAGCAGTGCTTAATGCCGGCCGACTTTTCAAGCAATTTCATTGTCTCAGACAAATTTCCAGAGTAAAATCAGGAGAGTCTTGCTAGAGTCATGCTTGCATCATCTCGAATATTTAGTGTAAGATGGTCAGGATGGCTGTCTTAAGTCAGTTTATTTCTCGTCTTGATGCTACAGCAAAATCAACCATGTTTAATATTATCGTAAGCTTTAAGTCTTGGCGAACGCCGGGGCGGCAAGAGAGGGAGCGGGAGAGTGCATGCAGGTGGCACGATAGACAGAGAGAGAGACAGAGAGAGAATGAGAGAATGAGAGTGCAAGGGAGAAAATGCATGTGTGAGAGCCTGAAATCTCTGTAAAAAGGCAAATCAGTTCCACTTTAAAGCGGTAGTCATATTAACCTAACTGGCTGTTTTAATATTTCAAGTTCACTGAGCTTGTAACAGTAATGTAAGGAAATGTGCAGAGGACTTCAAGAATGGCATTATTAAAGAAACATCTTTTTTTTTTCCTTTTTTTTTCCTTTCTGTTACAGTGGTTTCTTATTTTGTGTGTTTTTTTTTATGATTTGATTCATAACACCCCATCAATGCTGAATTCCTGCATGTTTTATTGATGTGTAAATCTTTATGTTAAATAAAAAAGTAACTGCACATTTTACAGGTAATTAAAAAAATACTGAGTGATGATATGCTGAGCCCCAGATCCTTACACTCTCAGACAATGTGTCTTCCCCTCTGTACCACTATAGAGTCAAGAAGGAAAAAGGGTTTATTTGCTTGTAAAGTTCCACCAGGTGCATGATGGGAAATCATCTCAAAAATCTAGTTGCAGTCTTGCAGCTGACCCTGTAAGATCCCAAGTCATTGCAAAATCAAAGTTTATGACTAAAACCTCTGACATGGTCTTACGATACGAGAGGTTGTCAGACTTTAGTCTTTCAAAAGAATTTTAAAGTCTTTTCAAAGTCTCCTAGTGTATGGTTGGCATAAAGCTTTCATCTTTGTAGAGAAAATCAAGCTCCACTCTTGCTCCACTTTTTCAGATCTGAAAAACTCCATCTGTGTTTCTGTCCATCCTTCCACTGTGAGAAGACAACTCGATGTTATAGGTCTGAAAGGATGTGCAGCTGCCAAGAAGTTGTTAGGAAACAGAAAAAAACATTTGCAAATCAAACAAAGAAGCTGCTGGTGTTCTGAGAACAATGGACTGGCCACCTCAACATCGTTGAATGTGTTTGATTACTTGGATCATGAGAAGCTAAAAATGCAACTTCTAATGGAGGTGTAGAAAAATATCCCTGCAGATTTCTTTGAAAAACTGAAAGTAAGTCTCCTGAAAGGAATAGAAATACTGAAAATGCTGGAAAAATGCTGTATGAAAGTCATGACCTTTGCACAATACTGTAAATAACATTCCTACTGCAGATTTGTCTCTGGTGTGTGAATCTGTGTTTTTCAGCATTGAGCAGTTATATGTGCTGTGTGGCAGTTATGTGAGAGTACAGCTTGACCATAAACAACATCTGCAGTCAGACGCCATGCAGGCCAAGAACACAGCATCCCTCCTCGGTGCCTGTGTTTGTAGTAATGAGGTCTGCCTGCTTTTTCCAGGCTGATCGTAATCACTATTTCAAGGTAGTTGTTAGTATGTGTGTGCTGAGTGGGTGTTGTTTTTTTTTTCAGTAAAAGCAGAGGGTCAAAAATACACTATTAAATTACATTTTTGTTGTTGTTGCAATTCCTGAAAACTGGAGTTGGATCCTTTTCCCTGGTGCACACACGCACATACTCTTAAAAAAAGAAAGCCACTCCCAGATTGCCCCTCTGGTTAAATGGGCCCTGGAGAAGCCCCTGTCACTATTGGACATAATATTCTCTGAAATATTGACAAAGGTTTTTACTAGCAGCATTCCCATATCCCACGATGCATTCTGGCTTTTTTATCAAAAACACATAGCTCTCCAAAACCTATTAGCTGTACCCAGAGCTAAACACACAAGATGCACAGACAGGCCCACATCATTAAGTAATAAGCCACTGGGCAAATGTTTGAAGGGCCCCTAACTGGCTACCTGGCTACTTTTGTCAGCCATGGACATTTCATGTCATACCTAGTTACATGAGAGATGGGCAGCACCACAGGGGCAGCATCCTAACCAGCGTTTAAATTAGGGGTGGGGGGGGGGCTTGGGGGTGTCTGGATCCTCTGAATTTAGTCTCTCTCCCATAAGCTTGCAGGAGGTCCTGTATTATTTTTTTTTATTTATGATGCAATATGTTCTGACAAAATGATTGTCCTTTGTATAAAATTATTATTATGTATTTTATACAATTTCATCATGTTGCGCATAAGATATCACCCCCTAAATGTACTGTAAACTCACCCAGCCTGAATTTGTATCAAAAAAAAAGTTTTAAACTGAAGAGACATATTAAAAATATAAACTTTGAATGCATAGTAAGTGCTGAGAAACGTGCCTGCCATAGTCAGACCTTCCACCAGGGGACCCTCAATAATTGCCACAATACAAACTCTGATTTTAACTACAATGTTGATCACTATTTTTGGAAGAACATTTTTGAATGTTTTGACCTAGCTGTCTGTGGCTTCTGGTATACACAATTATAATCATGTTATGATTAGTAGTAGAAGCAGACCTTAGATAGAGCCATTTATTTGTTGTCATCCAGGGGGAACTGTTGGCCTGCCTTGATTGCATAAAGACAATAGTAAGTTGTTAAAGAATATATTTTCTAAATACACTATGTCCCACTGTGGCATGATATGAGAATACAGCTTATTGCTGACAGCAATGCAGTCATCATATCATCCAAGACTCTTTGGTGGTACAAAACAAACTATGAACAAATTAACTATAACCCTGGTTAATATAAAGCCAACAACCAATGCGACACTTTCCCATAAACCCTGATCATGACATGCACATCTCAGCTCTCAACAAAGATGAAAAAACATCAGCAAACTGTTTCAATTCAGAACTTTTAAGTATCTTAAGCTAAAGCTTATTGCCATGGCAGGGGTGGAAAAATTACTTTTTTCCATTTATGTTTTACCTTTGATGACTTTATGTGCTGAAGAAGACAGTAGTGCACAGATCACTGGCGGCAACAATGCAGAAGGTTTTTTTTTTGTTTTGTTTTGTTTTTTGTTTGTTTTTTACTTCTGCTTACATTTTTTTTGTTTGGCTTTGCTCACCTTTACATTTCCTTTGAATATCTGGAGCTTCAAATTTAAAGTACCTTCACAGAAACACTAGCTCACTGTTAAAGAAAAATGAAAGATTGATGCATGTAAATGCAGACAGTGGAATGGTTGCTAAGGTGTGATTGGAGGAGAAAATGAAGCAGACTTTCTAGAAAGATATGGAGAGTGTCAGGATTATGTTCAGCCATAAAACATTAAAAAGGCTTACATTAGTTAAGTTTTTTGGTTGTACCATTAGGAAATTAGTAACTTCCACTACGAGTCAAAACTGTTCAGATTTTGTACATGGGCCCCTAAAACCCATAGGATGTTTGAGCATTAAGCAACTGGGTTGATATCACTACTGTCCACACCACCCACCCCACCCAAGACTTTGGGTAAAACATTGACACATTTATTTACCCCTTAAAAGTTTGATTACACACCTCTATAACCTTAGAAGAGCTCAACCAGTTTTCATTAAAGTTCCTAGTTACTGAATAATAAGCCTAAGTATGTAAACAGCCTGGGAGGGTAAGGGATTAATAAATTCCTTTTTTTATGTATGAATGTAAATTTCACATTTGGATTATATACGTCAATTTGTAAGATACTGCGCCACCACAAGTCACCAGAACAGCTTCAATGGACCTTAGCACAGATTCTTAACTGTGCTGGAGGGATAAAACACCATTCTTCCCAAAGATATTCTCTTCATTTGGTGTTTTAATGATGATGGTGGAGAGTAATGTCTGACACTTTGGTCCAAAACCTCCTGGAGGTGTTCAACTGGGTTATGATCTGGTGACTGTAAAAGCCACAATATATAATATATATAGTTTTTCTACACCTACGTCTTAGCTCAACAGACACCCTTTTGTGGATTTTTCATCATGAATGAATCAATAGAAATGCTCCAAAATTGCTTGGGGTAAAATGTCTCTTCCAGTAAAAGTTGAGAAAGTTGTTGCCCTCTCCTGTAAAGTTGCCATTTTGTAGATTTTTCTTTTTCTTTGAACAGCGAGGATATGATTTACATCAGTTTCATACTCATGAAACCATGGAGCCCATGTACATAAACCTATATGAACAACATATTTACCCTGCTAAATAACATTAACATGACAATGCTATCAACATGTCAAGGCAGATGTCATATGCATGTGTCATGTTACCATTACTGACAGCTAATGTCAAAGGTTGCTTAGTCTAGTTAGCCATCATGTCATCAACATTACAAAATATGTCATGACAATTGCCGGTAATGCTAACATGACACTGTTATATTAGTAGACATCTCATGACATCAAATGACATCTCCAATGACATGTTTATGTCAATGTTATGCAGCAGGGTTCTAGTAAAGTGTTATCAAATGGCAATGATCAATCAGAACAACATTGTTTTGCAATGACCCTTTCTTCTGAAGGCACTTGTAGACCCAAACAATGCCCCCCACAGTATAAGAGACCCCCTCTTTGTAGGGGTCAAGCATTCAGACCTGTGCTGTTCTCTTGGCAGGAGCTTGAGTCACAGAGATTGCTCAACTGGCTCATGCATGCAGCAGTCACAATAAACTACTTTACCCACAATGCAATGCTGTGCAGGGCTTGTTCTGGTTTTGTTTACCTACTGAAATCTTTTGGCATAGAAAGGCAGCATAGTTTTCTCACTAGGTCATTCGTTTTCATCTTGTCCATCTCTCTCACTCTCACTCATTCTCTCACTCATCCTCGCACTCATTCACTTATCTTCTTCACTCGATCACTCACTCATTCCCTCAATCACTCTCTCATAATCACTCACTCATTCACTCCTTCACTCATTTATTTGTATGATCTCTTCTTGCTCCCTCACTTTGCGTGACCAGCCTCCCTCACTGTGTGGAATCCTTCTGGAATGTATTGTGTCTTGCTGAGGGATGTTGGTCCCAAAGTGTAAACATTTATCCGGGGAACCTCAGCGAACAAACACAGGATCTGCCTTCGCGTGGGTATTTCATGAGCGCCTGTTTATGTTAGCGACACTACATCAGTGTTGTTTCAACGTCCTACATTCCCCCCAGTTCTGCTTCAGGAGCTTAATCATCGGCCCATCTCCTGCTGAGCCGAGAGCTCAAACCCACACTCAAGTAAACGTGTTGTTACTGCAATATAATAATGATTCAAGAAGAGTTTAGAAGTAGCTTCTAAAAACCAAAATGAGGAGAAAAGTACTAGGTCAAAACACCTCCTGCAATGCTGAGCTCTCAATAGAACTGCAATGGAACTTTGATGGATTGTTTACCATCCATCAGCACAGGAAGTGAAACTAGTATTGACCTTAAAAGACATTGACCTTGAGCCTTCGGAACAAAATTAAATCCGAAAAAAGGAAGTTTGGACCTTTTAAAGTCAGGCATAACATTATGACCACCTTGTTTCTACGCTCATTGTCAATTTTATCAGCTCCACTTACTATATAGGTGCACTTTGTAGTTCTACAATTACAGACTGTAGTCCATCTGTTTCTCTGCATACTTTGTTAGCCCCCTTTAACCCTGTTCTTCAGTGGTCAGGACCCCCATGGACCCTCACAGAGCAGGTACTATTTGGGTGGTGAATCATTCTCAGCACTGCACATCTTCTGAGTTTTGATGTGTAATATTGATAATGTGTCAAAAAGTGTTAATCCAAAAAACTTTGCCTTACAACATTTTAGGCATCAGGCTTCCTTTCTCCACCACCGTGAGCTATTCTGACTGTTCAGATTTCTTTAGAATAAAGAATTCAACATCACTTTGAATTATGTTATATAGATAATTATTGAATGAATTCGGTATTTAAAATAATGAGTAAAATTTCCCTTCAACAGGAAATGCAATTTACCTGGCAAAAACATTTCAATGTTCCTGCTGGTCCAAAAACACTCATGGTAGAATACGAATGCCTAAAGTAACTCAGAACCCAAAGTCAGGTATGTTCCAGAAGTCAAAAAACCCAACCTGATGTAATGGATGGCTCTAATGCTGCTTTGAAAGGGGCGTCATAAACAGTAAACAAAACAGTAAACAAACGGACGACTCACCCAAACACATGATCTCAAGCTCAGCCTTTTGAAAACAAGACTTGTTTGTAGGAGAGGGCTTCCAAAGCTCTGGGATCACATGTTTCAAAATAAAGTTGGAGCACAAGAACACAAGACCGAACATCACCTGTACTTTAGATTCTTGTTTCTGCAACAAAAACTATTTTACCATTTTGGCATTAGGACATCATATCTACTTTCTTTCCAGTCAGAAAGTGTCTTACTACATTCTGATTCTGTAAAATTACAGGAATTCTCAGTTTTCTCCACTGAGGAAAACCCTTCTGCCATCTTAAAGAGCACTCTGACTTTCCAAACATTCTTGACTTGAGGAAGGAACTCTACAAAACTGTCGACTAAAGGTCTAACCTCATATTGTGATGCAGTGGGTGCTAGACATTAGACGACCAAGCTTGGTCCTGGACATCTACCTTCTTGTGGAACCTAGATCCAACTGCAAGTTGCCACATCTGCACTAAATAATTTACTTCTGCTGAATTAATTAGCTGCTGAAGACCCAACCAATGAGTGAGCTTACTTGACTGTATCTACCCAGATACCATGGAGAGAAAAAAACCTCCTGATTGGACAATTATCTGTTGGGCAGTTCAAGACTTCAATCCTCTTGTTTTCATCCAAAACTTCACAGTGGAATAAGAGTATTGCGAAGTTTAAATACAACAAACATGACGATTCTATTAAATAAAATCATCCACAAATTGTAGGCATGTATTTTTTTTTCAATTTCACAGAAATTTCTAGGCCTTAGAAGGCCCTGAGGGTTCCCCACTGCTCAAACTCACATGCATAAACATGGTTTTCAGTTCTTTTCGTTCTTGTTTCTGATTCTTGGTTCAGTTTGCGCATACCAGGCCAGTGACAGCATGCTTTTACCTCTCGCAGTTTAAAATGAAGGTTAGTGGTCACACACACAGAGACACGCAGTGTTTTTCCCTGGCATCCCCTGGTTCGCTTGAGGCCTCTGTAGTCAGCAGTGGCTGAGTGAGAGTCCCAGGGAATGCTGAGGCAGCGCTTCATTCCGTCCCAATCAGATCCAGATGGGCTTATGTGCTTCCTCTGTTCTCTCAAGCTACTAACGCACACACACAGTTTGTTTTTCTGCAATGTTAGGACAGAGGATCATACAAATGTCCTGTGTGTGTTGTATATGGATAAATAGAATCTCTACAAGATTACTTGGAATAAAATCTGGTTACATTAATGTACATTAAAGTTAAGAAAGTTTTTTCCTTCTCCTGTAAATTCACAGTTTTGGAAAGACCAGGTCTTGTTATGGCAGCACTGATTGATATTATGTACATGTAAGTATCTATATGTAATAATAATAATATGTTCTATATAAATATACCTATATGGATTATGTCCCATATTTTATGTATGTAGATATCAATATTTCATAACAATAATATGCCATGTATATATTTTATGTATTTAGGTATCTATATACATGAATAACATGTCCGCTATGTATTATTTACTTAGAGGGACCTATATATAATAAGAAAAGTAAGTACCTAAATACAATAATAATATGTCCCAAATGTCAGTTTGCAATATTTTGTATTGTTACTTTATAATAGTAACACAATACACAATCCACAATAAACAAACAACCCACAACACTTCCCAGCTGGCAGACCATGGCACAGATTCACTTAGCTGGCCTAGAAAGAAGTAACGTATCTCCAGCGGTCAGCCCAGGCAGCTTCGAAGTGTAGCACAGTGTAGCTCAAGTGGCCATCGTGGAAATCCTTGTTGCCCAGACAGATTGCTTAGCCATGGTGGAAGGTTGTGAAGGCCTAGTAAGTCTTGTGATGGTTGCATAGCTGGTAAACTGGTAAACTCCTTGTCCAGCACACAAATATGATAAACAATACAAAATGATACACAAGCAAAACAAACTAAACTGAAGCTGCATCCATTATGCGCCAGCGAACTTAAACCAGAAAACAATTTTAAATATATATATTTAATATATGTAGATAGCTATGCATAATAATATGTAACATATGTATTCAATATGTTATATTACATATAGGCCCCTGCCTTACCCTAAACCTAACCCTAATCTTACCCCCAGGAACCAACAAGAAATGGTTTTCATCTTTCAGTTTTAAAAAACTGAAACATGCAGCTTTTGTCAGAAATACTTTACATTGTCAGAAGGACTTTAATCCTGAAACTGTACAAAACCACACACACACACACACACACACACACACACACACAAACATACACTTAACAGAAAATTTCAAATATGCCTCAACAACCACATATCATGTCAAATGTTTCAGTTATTAGTTTGCCATTATTACAGCTTCCATTACATTTTAAATGGCTTGCTTTCAGTTATGCAAAGAAATCTGCAGGGATATTTTTCCACACCTCCAAAGTTCAGTGTTAGAAGTTGCTAGTTGCTTTTTCTGCTTCTCATAATTCAGGTAATCTCAAACAGATTTTGAGGTCTGCACTCTAAAATGGTCAGTCCATTACTCTAAAAACACCAGCAGCTTCTTTGTTTGATTTGCAAATATTATTCTTAACAGCTACACATCCTTTCAGACCCACAGCATTGAGATGTCTCCTCACAGTGGAAGGATGAACAGAAACACTTGTGGATTTTCTGAGATCTGAAGCAAAAGTGGAGTTAGATTTTTTCCTCTCTCTCAAAGATGAAAGTTTTAAGTACTATTTATCTGATGGTGACAGTTTTGGTGCTCTACCAGATCTTGCAGGTGGTTGTTAGGAGTCCCATTTTCTCTTTAAAGTTGAATTATTTTTGGAACAGTTTTAGATGCTCCAGATTTTTTCATTTATTTTCCTTTGACTTTCCCCTTCCTTATGCAAGTGCATTATCTTACATTTAATCTCTTCAGAAATATCTCGTTACTTAATGGGCGTTTGGGCCACAGAATTAAAATGCAAAGTGTTGTGTGTTCTTCACCTGATTCAACTCATAAGTTAATTAGAAAGCACTTCATTGGTGGAGTCACTGAGTTTTTCCTGCCATTATTGCCCCAGGCTTGCTCATTAGGGGTCTTGACCTGGATTTCTGTGCAGCTGTTATGTGACAACGGCTTTTGTAAAAAGCACCACACAAATAAACTGAGTTATTAGAGCAGGGAAAACACTGAACAGTATTGTGGCCTTCAGGACTGTGCAACCCTTTGGGCTAAATGAAAATGCAGAAGCTCCAAAGCAAAAGGTGTGAACAACAGCAAAGCAGGAACTGGACCAACAGAACAGATTGAAATTAACCCAAAAAAGGATTTCGGAACTTACAACGCTTTTCCACTGCACAGTAAAAAGCAAGAACTGACCCAAACAGGAACCAACTGCACTTCTAGTTCTTTTTGCTCCTGCTTGAGAGAGAAAGATGGCACCATAATTAACTATAATAAGCTGCTTTGCTTGCTTATCTCATTGGCCGACTTGAAACAAAGCTTGTGTTTTTCTCTTTTAAGTGTGAAAATATGAACATAAATGTTAATAGTATTTAGTGAGTAGCTTATGCCATCTTGGTAAACTAAGTAATAATTTAAAAAAATCGACAAATCAATATACCATTCAAGCTTACAATCTTCTTCTCATGGGGCATGTAATAGTGCTTGGTGACTTTATCTTAAGCTGGAATTGTGAAGAATTGTTGTTCAGCTACAAGGACAGAGGAAAACACTCTTAAGTACAATTAGGTCCTACTGGTACCTATTTGAATAGGTGCCAAAAACCATAAAACCGTTGGTACCAAACCGACAGCCAAGCAAAAAAGCACAGTTCCAGTTTTTGGGTGCTTAAGTACAAGTGCTCTAAATTTAAAAGAAGATTTTGGAGAATATGGAAAAATGGAGAATATGTTTTATACAGTTCTATGTAGAACCATCGGAGCACATCATAACAATGGAAGAAACCTTTTTGGTGCTATATAGAACCCTTTTCAAAGAGGTTGTACATAGAATCTACAGCACATTCTCCACCAATCTGAAGAATTTAGTGATGCAAAGGGTTGTTTGAGTGTTCAAAGTTCTAAATAGAACCATTTTCTGTCCTAAAGAGCCCTTAAAAAACCATCATTTTAGAAGTGTATGGTTTAACATTGTGATTTAACATTTATCTTTGGCCTCAGCTCAAGAAGTAATGCTAAAGGTTGGGGTCTACAACCCCCTAATTACCCTCCTGGACCCTGTGAATTTCTGAAAATCAAAATTCTGAGAGGGTCCCTGAAAATAAACCTATGATGCAGCAGATTGGTTAACTCTGTTGGTCCTTTATAGCCTTCATAGCCTATTATAATATTTGTAAATCTGAAAAATGCCCAATTTTCCAAGAGTTTGGTGGAAAGAGTTAACTGTCACTTTAATTTCTCAAACTGAAGACAAAGGGGGAGATGTGTAAGATCCCAATTAATGTGTGGAAGTGCACACCACTAATCTACAGAGCATTTTCCAAAAGAGGAGTTGTTAAACTAAACATGTTGCTGCCATTGAAGCTAGCACCTCTATGGTGAGATGAGTGCTGACCATATCATAACAGAGCCACCGGACCTCCTCATTGTAGGGGTCAATCATTCAGGCCTGTCATGTTCTCTTGTTGTACACCACACATGCACGCGCCCACTTGTGGAGAACATGGTGAAGAATGATTCATCTGAACATCACATTTTTCCACACCTTTGTAGAACAGCATCTGTGGTTTTTACTCCACTGAATTCTCAAATGTACATTCGTCATTGTAATGAGGGGTTTATGCACTGCACCCCCTCTAAAATATGCCTCTCTGTGTATTTGTAGACAGACTGTTCCTCCTGACACAGTCTGATCACTTTCTGCAATGATGTTCTCAGTCACCTGAGGAACAGCTGCTCTTCTGTTTTTCCCTACATATCACACTAATGCATGAGCATTGGGCTAATTGAATGTACTCTTTCAACCTCAATTTCCAATCTTTCCCATAAATCTAAATACAGATATCACTTTAGACACTGTTTGTATTGAAACACTAGCCAGCTGAGCAGTCTTTGTGACTGAAGCTCCTGCTCCTCCAAAGTCACTTAGATCTTTTCCTCTTGCCATCTTCATCCAAAATAGGACAGCTGAGCCTGCTCAACATTTTTATACATGCCACAGTGCATGGTAGGATGTTAAGTGCTTTACTGTGTTATGCAGTGCACCTGTCTGGAAGCATCTGCACTCATTATGGTTTTCCACTTTCTACTATTTATGCAGGTTTTTCTTCTTTTTCTTTATGCAAGTTGTTACACATATTGTTGCTGTATGACATACTGTTAACTACAAAATAACCAACAGTATGTTGCATAGCTAATAGTGCTGGTAGATGTCATCTTTAAGCCTGAATTTTGTCCAATTTTGTCCAATTTTGTCAGTCTTAGATTACCTGATCTTGCATGCAGCACTCTGAAATATAAAAAATGAAATTAAACAATAGATGAAAAACTGATTTAGTGGCATTGTAGCGCAGTGGCGCAGTGGGTAGCGGGACAGATTATATAATGGAGAGAACGCAGTGATTGACGCTCACGTTTGTGTGATGCGTATTGTTTGTGTGATGTTTATGTGTAGATATGGCTGTATGATTATGTGTAGATATGGCTGTATGATGCACAAAGAACCTGTTTATGTGATTGTTTTTCCTCGTTTTATTTATTATTTACTATTATTTATTTATTAGCTTATTTTATTTAGTAGTCTATTCAGGGGATCTTAACTTTATGTATTAGCTATTTATTTACAATGATGGTTAATGCTTTGTAGCTAAGGTTAGAGCATTCCTTAATTTGTGTAGATATTCATAATGGATTAACGTTAGCACCTTCTCAAACGAACCTGAAGTTAGCTACTTATTTACCAGAATCTTGTTCGATTTTTTCTGTTCCACCTTGGTGCACCTTTAGACACCAGAAAGTGACTGCTGCACCATTTAAGGTGGAACGGGAAAACTCGAACAAGAAGCCGGCGAATAGGAAGCCAACTTTAGCTTCGTCTTTCTTACTGTGTTTTGGGGGGGGTTATTTTATTTTTATGTGTATTAAGATTAGAAGTGATCCACATGTCAGGTACAAACTGAATACTTTTCTGCTGGTCTGGCTGGCAAATTAGCATGATCAGTTATTAAAGAAATAAAAGCTACCGAGAGCATTCCATGCAACCTAGATTAATCTGTGTCTGATGATTAGAACAAAACAAATTTGGTGAAAATCGGTTGAGTAATAAGGAAGTTGTGGCCAATTTAATCCTGACAACTCATCACCTCTCAATATAAGAGAATATGTTCACAAGCGGATCTTGACCACTCCAACATGGCAGACGTGCAGACATATCCCCTCAGATAGAGAACAACAGGCAATGCGGCACCTAGGTATGAATATCTATGTGTCCAAAACAGTAAAGCCTCAGTTCCTGATTTTACCCGCAAGCATCTGGCCAGTTCTGTCTCGTTACACACGTATTGTCGGTTGCTTGGTAATAGACACAGCAGTTGATAATCAGCCTCAAATGAATTTCTAGCTTGAGGTAAGATTCTGTAAGATGATCCATGGAAAACAATATGCTGTCAGAAAGCACATAAGTATATTAGCGAATACTTAACAACTTAATGCATGTTGAAGCAAGTGTGATGCAAGATGATTCAGACATGCAGTTTGCACAATGCTAATTGGCGCATACTTCTTCCATTACACGTTAGCTACGTTATCCTCATAGACCTAAAGAACTAAAGAAGCAAACCTCAGACACTAAACACGTATTGGCTGGTCCACATTTGGGGTGAGGGGTACCCCCGTGTAAATTTGATTTTTCAACAAACATACACTTTGAGGTGGCAGCTGAGGTTCAGTGAAAAGCAACAGTGCTGTTTGAGGGACTCCTAATGCAAAACATTAGCACAGTGGCAAGTGCATGTGGCTTTGCCGAAAGCTTCCCACGCTCTTACATGCCGTGTGTTTGTGTGTGTGTTGAAAGGCATTTCTCAGACACACCGCTCTCGATATGGTGTTTAGTAATGGAGGCCAAACAGACACAGCTTCATCGCAGATGTCCACCGAGTTTCATCTCTCAGGATTTAGCGAGAATTTGCAGACGCTGGTTCGCATTTATGCTTGAACTAAAGTCAAAGACTAATGAGTGTTCTCTGGGCCGCGCGACTGCTCTAGTGAAGCTTCAAAACACCTGTTGCCTTACTTAACTCTTAGAAGTCACAGCTATCACTGATGATCACAAAAGCATGCTGTAATTTAATATATATGTATATTGATTTGAATTATAGTCTTGTATAGACAAGACTATAATTCAAATCATAACAAACATCTCTCCTATTTGTAAACACTTAAGTGGTTTAGTATCCAAAATTTCTCTGCCGGCTCCAGTGACCTCACATATTTCTTTCATAGATACCCCATATGGCCAAAAGTATGACCTGACTATCACACATCCTGTCACACATCCTTCCGGTCTTGACTCGCACAGGGACTCTATTTCCCTGAATCAGTCATGTGAATGCTCAACATTATCGCTCTACTAATCATCGCTCCAACTCTCCTGAATGCTGATCTGATTCACCTGTGTTACCTGTCATATGACTTCCTTAGTTTAGTATATCAGCCCAGGCTTTAGACTACTATAGTTGCGAGGTGTTGTTTCTCTTGTAGAACTACTGAGTGTTTTCCATTGTGGTTTTGGTTGCCCTTATTGTGTGTTGGATTCATCGCCTTTTGTCTTTGCCTTTCTGGTTATGTTTGCCCTGTTTTGCCTTTTGTTGTTTTAGATTTGACCCACGTTCATATTACGACTACGATTTTTGCTATATCTCTTTGCTATTAAAGCCTCATCTCTGGATCTTACCACGAGCGTCTGACTGAGTCTGTCATGTTACACCTATCTGAACTTGTTGGACGTCCCATTCCAAAACCATGGGATCTCAGTTCCCAACATTTTTTTTGAAGGTTTTCTACAATATTTTGAATTGTTTCTGTGGGAATATGTGCTCATTCAGTCAAAAGAGCATTTGATAATATCAGGCACTGATGTTGGATGAGGACGTCTGGCCTGCAAACAACACTGAAATTCACATCAAAGTTGTTCAGTGGGGTTGAGGTCATGACTCTGTACAGGCTATGGGTGTTCCTCCACACCAAACCTGTCAAACCAAATCTTTATTGAGCGCACATTGTGCACAGGTACACAGTCATGGTGGAACAGGTAAGGGTCTTCCCCAAACTGTTGCCACAAAGTCGGAAGCATATAATTGTCAAAAATGGCTTTGTGTGTAGCATTAACATTACCCTTCACTGGAACTAAGCAGTCAAACCCAAACCCTAAAAAATCAGCCCCTCAAGAGAGGCATTCACACCATTTCTGCAGCATTTAGTGCAGATGCAATTATGCTTGGTTTTCATCAGGAAGAGTGAATTTGCTAAGCTGCATTGCTGCCAATATGACACTTTCTCAATAACGTCAGCATCAGCTGAAAGTGATGGCAAAGATAGAGAATGATTTACTGCTCAGAAATATAACCCTATTTAACATTTCTTAATGTAAAATAGCAAAGAACTTGGGAATTTCATCATTTACAGTACATAATATCATTAAAAGATTCAGAGAATCCAGAGAAATATCAAAACAATTTTGGCTGGTCATGATCTTCAAGCCCTCAGGTGTTACTGTATTAAAAACGACCTTGATTCTGTAGTGGAAATCACTGCATGGTCTCAGGAACACTTTTGAAAACCATTGTCTGTGAACACAGTTCATCATTGCATCCACGAATGCAAGTTAAAAGTCTACCATGCAAAGAAGAAACCACATATAAACAGGATCCAGAAACACTGACACCTTCTCTGGGTGTAAGCTCATTTAAGATGGACTGAGATGAAGTGGAAAAGTGTCCTGTTGTCTCACAAATCAAAATTTGGAATTCTTTTTGGAAATCATGGACACTGCATCCTCTGGGCTAAAGACCACCCAGCTTGTCATTACTGCATAGTTCAAAAGCCAGCATCCGTGATGGTATTAGGGATGCATTACTGCACATGGCATGGGTGACTTGCACATCTGTGAAGACAATAAAATTTCTTAGTTTCAACATTTGATATATTGTCTTTGTACTGTTTTCAATTACAAAATACATTTTTATTCTATTTTTATTTACTTTCTGCGCAATGTCCCACCTTTTTCAGAAATGGGGTTGTAGCTGGATCTCAAACAAACATCACATACTGCTGCTCGATGCATTTGGTAGCTGTTGTGTTACTTAGACAGATAACTGTTATTGTCTAAACTGGTTATGAAAACAGCCATGTCAGCTAATGACTGTACAGAATTGAAAACCAAACATTTCTTAATGTTACCACTAAATTTCTCTGACTCCCACATCTTTTGAGTGACACTCATGACACAGCCGTGAACCATCATTCCATTGTCAAATGAGGGCAATAGCTTCACCACAGCACTAGGAGCCCATATAGACGCTCTGTATCACCCATGACAATAGATGTTAATATACAGTTCCACTTATGCTTATTAAAAAGGTTAGTTTTGATTTAAAGTTCATTATAATACACTTAAGAAAATGATTCCTTACCTGAGCCCAACTGAGGTATGGAAAGTATTTCTACACAATTAAATGGATTTCTTTCAAAATTTGGCAGTGTTTGTTGATTCAAGCTAATTTACTTAAACTGGATAGACTTGATCTGCTATGAAATTTCCAACTCGATTAACTAAGGTGTTAAATCAACTTATCTTACTGGAGTTGCTTTGAAAAATGGACATTTTATTTAATGCCCAGTCACTTTAGGACCTCACTCAGCAATAAAGTATGTGGTAACACCAACAATAATGTGACTAGTCATTAGATAGCCTAGGAGGAATGGTAAAGATGGTAAGTAAAACAAGGGCCATGCAACAAGCAAATAGATGGAGCCAAGGGCCAATAAAATCTCTAAATACAGGAAAAAAACAAAACATATCAAAACGTATCCTATTGAAAGTACAACAGACTTTTGAGTATACATCTTGAACCAGGTGGAACTCCCATGAGATTTTGGTAAAATACAATTAATTCCCTTTTATTTGACTTGACTGGCTTTGGCTGACATAATGCTTGGGATAATTACATTCTTTCAACACTAATACTTTGAGTTTATTATAAAAATGGATAAAATCAATTCAAATCAACTTCATTTGTTTTCTTAACATGTACAAGAGCCAGTTCTACGTTTTTTTGAGTGTAGATGTCCAAAGAATATGGCTGAGCTGAAGCAGTTCTAGAAGAACAAACAGTCCAATATTCCTCTTGAACATTACCAGAAGCGCTTGCTTGAGGTTTTCGCTGCAAAAAGGTGGTTTGATGATAAAATCCAAGACTTGGCTTATTTTTTTTTCCACCAGCCCTGTGAATGATAAATTGGTGCGCACAATAAACACATAAAAGCTTAGAATTGTTTGTGTGTCATTAGCTTTAGCATATTGTGTTTGTTTATACTAAATAAAGAACAGATCACATTTTATGACCAATTAAAGGCACAATAAGCATTGTTTATGAGGAAAAAAGGAACACTACGCAAGTATAAAAGTGATTTGCCATTGTCTTTATGTTTCTTTCATAATACAGACTCACTTGAGACAAAGACTTAAACTACTTCATTTATATAAACCCATTTTATCGTAAGTGGGTGTGGATCATGTGAGAACACGGCAAGCTTGCTTGAAAGCTTCGTCATCATCATTGTCATCATCTTTAACCGCTTAATCCAGATAGGGTCACGATAGCAGTTGGGAGAGCAGAGTATCCCAGATGACCCTGTCCCCCGCAACTTCCTCCAGTTCATTCCAGAGGGAACCTGAGGTGCTCCCAGGCCAACTTGGAGATATAATCCCTCTAGCAAGTCCTAGGATGACCCGGGCACTCGGCCCAGTAGGTCGTGCCTGGTAAACCCCCACTGGGAAGCATCCAGGGGGCATCCTCAGAAACACTCTTCGGGTGGCAGGTGAGGATTGGTCAATGTCTACTGTCCACAAAGGACCTTATGAAGAGGTTACAGTTTGCTAAAAAGTACTTAAAAGAGCCTGCAAAGTGTGAAAAAAGGTCTTGTGGACAGATGAGAGCATCTATGAACTACAATAGTGATAATCTGCTGATGCAGATCTATAAACTATAATACTGAATGTCTGCTGATGCATGACTTTTATACATGTGCGTGCTCCCACACGCAAATAGTGGAATGGATCAGTGCAACATTGGACTACACATGCATAGTTTACATGACTTTGTAAAGAGGAGTGTTTAGTTCACTGGTGTGTGTATGTGTGTTTTCGTGTGATTGCGTGGTTGTGTGTGTATCTGAAACCGCAGAGTGGCATCACCTCAGCTGTCAGCGATTTACTTCAGACTCTGAACCATCTGCATCCTCGTTCACTCCGTCTGTCGCTCCTCATTTTCCATCTCACTCTCTCTCTCTCTCTCTCTCTCTTTTAGCTGGATATTGGAAGTTGTGGTATGCGCTGCAGTCTCAGCATTATTTCAGCATTCATGATCAGAACTAAACTGCTGAAGACATTTGGTCGACATTTCTCCCTACAGGAGGAAACCTCCCATTCTCGTTCTTTTTCTTACTCGTTCTCTCTTTCTCTCCGAAGGCCTGATGTACTAAGCCTTTTTGCATGGCTGAGATGTAACACAAGTATTTGTAAAATGCAGAAATTACAGTTTAAACAAGCTTCCGTGAAATTACATATTCTGTTGATCGTCTTAGTGAAAGTTTGCAAACCTTCAACATATGATGGCAGTATGTGAGGAAAGAGGGATTAAGGGAGGGTTCTGCTTGGAGCAAGAAGGCCGGGCCCCTTTGAACTGTGGTAGGACTGATGTAGGACTGAGGAAGAGGGAGGAGCAGGGGTGGTGGTGGGGATTGCAAAAACATTGTCACAGAAAGTAAAGATGAGAAATTATAGGGTGTTAGATTGGAAGGAGGATGGTTTTCAGGAAGACCCCCACAATTTTAGCTATTTCATAACTTCATTAATACATCCTCTACAGGAAACAAATTTTGCATTTTTTTTAAATTTATTTAATTGCTGAATTTAACATGGGAAAAAATATAATATAAAATGTACCGTAGGTTTTGCACAGGGCCATAAAAAATTTATTTAATTAATTAATTAAAAATAAAAAGAAAACAGTAACTGTGCATAAGTGTGTTCTCTGTAGAGGATGTGTTAACTTATTTTCACTTAGAAAATCAACAAAACAAATTAATTTGAGAAGGAGCGCCCTAACCTTTGCATATATGTATCTTTATTCAGTCCAAGGGTCCCACTTTATTTGGATAGCCCCCCTAAAGAGTATCTACAGCTGGGCTGAGGAAGACTGAGAAACAAGAGACATTGGCTAAACCTTAGGCTTACCAAAATCAATGTTTGGAACATTATTAGACAGAAAGACAGAACTTTTGAATTAGTGACCATGAAGGGACTAGCAGGCCCAGAACATTTTCACAATAATGAAGAAAAATCCACATACACCTATATGACAGCTCAGAAGCACTCTGGTAAGTGACCTGATGGCAGTAGGTGAGGATTTGTCATTGTCTACTGTCCACAAATGACTTCACGAGCAGAAATACACTGCAAGATGCAAACTACCAGTTAGCCACAAAAGCAGGATGGCCAGTTTACAGTTTGCTAAAAAGTACTTAAAAGAGCCTGCAGAGTTCTGGGGAAAAGGTCTTGTTGATAAATGAGACTTGATCTAAATCTCATTAGGCATCCAGTTCAAATGCTGAAGAAAAGACTTAATGGTCTACCAAAACATGCAGGAACTGAAGACTGCTGCAGTACAAGCCTGGCTGAGCTTGACCAGAGAAAATACTCAACAGCTAGTGATGACTTGGAGTCGTAGACTTCAAACGGTCATTAATAAAAATTGCTGTCATTTCTGTAAGGCACGAGTATAAATCTCAGAATGTGCACTTTAACAATAACATCAGTGTTCATGTTTGGTAAAAAATCCCATGGTGTGTCCATGGAGTCACCACTGACTGTGATGCTGAAGACTTTAAATCAGTAACTAATGGGAACATATATATGAATCAAGACCAGCTATTTCAGTTTTTGAACATATTACTGCTTTTTCAGCACTGGTATTTGCTGTTATTTGAAATATCCACCACTGCTCCCTTTGAGGTGCAGCAGGAGATGGTCATTACTATGACCGCTGCGTGAAAAAAGTCACGACAGACAGAAGAATACAGAACCATTTTTAAAAAGGTTCTTTGAAAAACTGTTTTTCCATCATAGAAAATAACGTTTTGACCATGCAAAAAAAGCAATGGTTCTTTGAGAGCTTATGGTTCCATACAGAACCATTGCCTTTACTAAGGAATCCTTGAAGAACCAAGTGCACATGGCTTAAATATGGGCCCAAAGAGTATTTGCCAACATTTCAGGACTTTCAGGACCGGGTGACCACATGTATGAGAAGAGGGCTCCATTATTTCACTGGACCTTTTAAACCCTGCACGTCATGAGCTTGCAGTTAACAGCCAGACCAGTGTGCAATTTGCATGATTAGCTACAGCCTTAGTAAATCTAACATTCATTTCAGATGCATTGCGGCTGCATAATGTGGTCAAGCACTTTTTGCGCTGTGCCTGCGCTTGTGCATACATCTGGCCTGGAGAGTTGCTTGCATTCACACACACATACACTCAATTTCACACACATACACACCTACTCACACACTTTTTCTCTTGCCGTCTCTCTCTCTCACTCAATTCCAGATTACTTTTATTGCCATTACTGCTATCACGTACAGTATAGTCAAAGGCATTGTAAAATACAGACTTCTTGCTTTCTCTGGCTCATGAATGCCTCACCTCCACTCTCTCCCAGACTTTTAATGGCTCTTTGAAACACTGTATTCAGTTCATCCAAAGTTTTATTTAAACTCTCCCCAGAGTGAACATGCAGACGGCGGAATATCTGATTGTCCACAGTAGACGGAATGCTGCTGGGATTTCTGTGCCATGTTTAACCAGCGGGTATTTTAGGAATTGGCCCTACAGAAAGCACCATGTTATTATGTTAACTCTTAATTTTGTTAGGCGTTATTGCATTAGTCTTGAAATTGCATCTTTTAAATAAATATTTTTTTTTTTATTCTGTTATTGGCTCTTACACGTATAAAGCATACAGTATGTTATAGTTTTATCAAAAAAGTGGAAAATACTGACGTTACATAAGTAACAAATGTAAAAAATAAGTACTTCAATCTTACTTCCCCTGAAAGTAAGAGCATAAATTCCAGCATATGAAAAAATATCCATAAAAACACGGCTTAAGTACTTTAAGTTAATAAACAGTAAAAAAGTAGAAACAGTACATTACAAAAAACAAAAAAACAAGACAAAAAAAAAACATGTAACAACAGAGAACACTGAATTCCAAGGTTTCCTTCATTGATACAAAATGTACATGAGTTCAATGTCTTTCAGGGTTCAGGTGGTTTTGTTTTAGCTGGAGTCAAATGTCACTAGAAGTGGCTCGTAACAGACAGGATCATTATGTTGCCAGGCCTGGTACAGCAACATCATATTTGTATTCCACAAGTCAGCACCCCACCCAAGCAAAGAGTCCCAGAGAGCTTATCAAATCTCCAAGGAAAGTCCTTAAATAAGTGTACTGCAGAGGCTCGGTCGTGCTAGGACTTATTGAGTCTTCAGCCAGGTTTTTTAGAGACAGTTAGAGAAAAGAGGAATGGTGGTCAGCACAAGGGCAAGAAGTGAGCTTTCCATGTCAGTCTGGCTGCTGCTACGTAGACAGTCGTCACAGACACTTGCAGGTACAAGCAAACCACATATACATACACACTCTCACACACAGGAAATCAAGGCCAGGGCCTCGGCTAAGCTGGCCTCATAGTGATGCTGTGACAACATTAGCATTATCTCTGATCTCACCACACCCACTGCAGGTCAGACAGAGAGCCTTTAAACTCTGAGCATGGAGGTTTTAGCTGGAATGAGGAAAGCTCTGTCTGATTAAGATCATATGGCCATACTTTTAAAAACAACCACACAATCCTCCCTGGCTTTCTACTACATGGAAGAATGTGAATTAAAGTCTACAGGTCACTGTGCAAACCTTTAGGACTTCATGGACATCTGTAAAATCCATGAAGGAGTTTGGGATTATTAACATCTACAAGGGACCAATTACTCTATGGGATGCTTTGCAGGTCTGCTGCTCTGAACAGGAGGGAGATAAGGAGAATCGTCACAGGTATATCGCTCTGCCTTACTGCATTTAAGCTCGTCTTGTTCCAAAAAGAAAAGGAAAAAAGTAAAGGACTGACACATTTATTATTGCTAATGCTCGTCTCCTCTCTGCCCATAGTCCACCCTTTCATGGCTGATGAGAGAGCGCAGAAAAAGAGGCACAGTCTCATACATACTGCTCCGCCTCTCCTTCTGCAATGATGGTGACCGATCCGTCCCCACTGTTCATCTCAATGTCCTTATTAGCAGCAGTAGAGTTTTCTGGAAGCAGGGCCAAGTCTTTGAAAACGTCCACGTAGTGGGTGAATCCTGGGCCCCAGTTCAACAGGCTGTCCCAGTTGAAGTTACCTGCCCCCTGGCCCAGCTTATGGGGCAGTGTGTGGTGCTGATGCTCCCCAAGAGGGGCGTGGCCTCCAGTGGGACCACCCTCTGCCCGTCGGCTGGAGTACCGCCTCTGTTTGATCCTTCCCCCGTAATCTTCATCGTCAGCATCTGACTCGTTGACCTGCGAGAGCTTGGGCACTCGGGACCCGTAGGTAACAGGCTTCTCCCGGTCGTACTCCATCTCTGAGCAAGTGAAAGAGTCATGCGAGTCACTCTCAGAGGAAGATTCCGGTGCCGGGATCCCATCTGCAGGGTTTCGGACCCGGGACAGTGGGCGCCGGCAATCTTCCTCAGATGAAGAGCGACCGTGGTCGGCGCTGCAGATGCTGGGGTTCCTGGGTCGCGGCGTGTTGAGACGCTCCACCTCTTCTATGGAGAGTCCAACTGGTGGCCCACTCTCTAATGGGATCTGCTCTATAGGCTGCTTCAGGCGACTTCCTGGGCGAGAGCTATGACCAGCCATCATAGTCTGTGGACTTTTGCTTCGACGGCCGAGTCTTGTGGCATAGTTGAACTGCTGGCAGGCATCTCCATGCAAGTCTAGAGGGCTTCCATCCCGACGTGCCAGGTTCAGCTCCCGTGTTGGAGTGTTCCGGTAAAAGGATGCAGGTTTGGAGAAGGGAGCAGGGCTGTGGCGTGAGAGTGGGTTGGGAGTGGGACAGGCAGCATGGCTTAAGGGTGTGGAGCGGAGTCCTTGGGCATAGGTAGGCTGGTAGGTGTAGCTAGATGCCCCGAGAGGTAAGGGTGACTGCCGGGCATAACCCAGTGGGCTATGCCTCTGGATGCTGAACTTGGGTGTGTGGCTGCGGAACTGCTTGTAGTGTTGGACAATATCTGCATCAGATGGGGCAATGCTGCTTGCATTGTCAATGTCATAATGCTCAATGTCAGCCTCTGGGACGCCACATGGTGCACAAGGGGCGCTGGGAACTGCCTCTCCACCCTGAGGGATGTCTGTCTCATCATAAATCAGGTATGGGTTTTCTCGCTCAATGATGTCAGGTTTGGGATTCCCTTCAGGCTGCTTCCTGACCGTCATGTCATCTCCGTATGGTGGGATATTGTCAGGATCATCAAATGCCACATTTTCGCTCCCCTTCTTCTTCTTCTTTTTCTTCTTCTTCTCCTTTGGCTTCTTCTCTTCCTTTGGCACTGTAGTCTTGCTGCCTCCCTTGCAGTGGTTGTGCAGTATGAGGCTGAGCACCACCAGGGCAAGCACAGTAGCACAGCTTCCCACAATGGCTGGCACTGCCCAAATGGGCAAGACAAGTGCCTCATTGGTAACAGCCGGACTGCAGGTGAACCCTCCGTTTCCACCTGCCTTACACACCATCCCCTGGGGGCACGTCACACCCAGACATGCCACCAGGCTCTCGCAGACCTGTCCAGTGTAGAGCTCTTCACAAACACAGCTGAAGCCTCCGCGGGTGCCTGGCACACAGCTGCCACCGTTCTGGCAGGGGCTGGAGGCGCAGTCTCCCGGAGGGACGCATTGGTAGCTGTACCACTGGTTGACACACATCAGGCCATCCCAGCAGGGTGCACTCTCACACATGTTGGGGCCACGGCAGCCAATCTTCACCGACGGGTCCGTCTTGGAGATGGAGACAATCCGGTGCTCGCCAGTGAATGGGAGGAGCTCACCATTGTACTTTATATATGCGTAGCAGCCATCAAATCCTGCAGAGGGTGAAAGTGATAGAGAAAGTGAGGAGATGTTTAGTGCCATTCTAAAGCAGTGGTCTATACTATATTCAAAGGTGTGGGCAACCTTATCCTTGTCCTCACTTGTTGGTGAGGACAAGGTTAGGCCTATAATCTAGTAATTTTATCTGATATGACATTTTGAATGTAGTTATCTGGCCTATAAAATGCACCAGTGGCTTTATCTGTTGTAAACAGGTTTTTTGCCTCCTGTGGTGTACAACAGTCACTAAAGTGAGATTTTTAAAAGACTAGTAAAACCCCCTCTTATGAGGTACCTTAAAGTTAGGAGGAACTTTTGAAAACGTCTTTGAGGCAGATACTTGGGGCTGTTTGAAACTGTTTCTTTGCAAGCAGTAAGGATTTCTTTAAATTGGGTGGTAATATGACATGATGATATAGCATGACAAATTTGCATAATGCATGCTGGGTAATATTATGAGAGAACATCAATGGAGGTTTTGTGAATTCTTTCAAAACGATGAGCCTGAGACATGCAATGCTGTACTACAGAACATTGCATACTTTGACAAGAATTATTTAAGCTAGTTTTAGGCTAAAACAAGTTTTGTTTTGCAAGTTTTGAATTCCTAACTTTACTTAAAAAATAAGTGAATATTTATTGATTAATTACTACATATTTGACTGTCTTTCATGGGAATGACTAGCATATTTCACCAGCAACAAAATACATGCATGCACATGCAACCCTCCAATTACATTTAGGTTTATGAATATCACACAAAGCCAAAAAAGCCTTAAACAGAGAACAGAGACTCTACAATGTAAATTAAATTTGTTCAGTTTAAAAGAATGCTATGATACAAAACAGTGAGTGGTTTGTGTGGATAGTTAATTGCTCTGGCTCAGGCCTATGGCTCACTGAGTTTCTCATCGGCAGACACCTCCACCCATCAACTCCCATTACATCCGACAAGGCCTGAAAGACAGTGTGCCAGCCTCAGAAAGTGTCCACTCTAGTAGACAGCATGTTTCTACATACCAGGCAATTTATCTTTGGCTCCAGAGAACAGGGTTCAGGAACATCTGGGCAAAATAGTGATGTGACTAATCAGAACCTGAGCTATCATGTTGCGTCTTGACGTTGACTCACCAATGTAAATAGATGTTTATTGAATTTATCCTCTATGTAAATGGAGAGCATTTGGTTCTACTTATTAGAGACAAAAGCACGACCGAGTTGGCTGGAATCCCCCTGGCTGAACGTGATCTCACTGTCTCTCTGTCTCTCTCTCTCTGGCGCACTCTCCAATTTCGCTGGCACAGGTATGCTTTGGAGATCTCACAGGCACAGCACTATGTTTACACTTAGATATTTGGATGTGTTTAGTTGATATTACAGCTTCATAGAGTGGGACAAGTTTGCCCAAATTTGACCACATATGGCTATCCTGTCAAACTAGGATAAGAACATTGTTCTGCGAATGGCACTTTCTAACATTAAAATGGGTAACACAGTCTATCCCAATTGTGAGACACATACAAATTTAATATAATTTGGAATGAATAATTCATGTCAAATTTATGTTAACATCTGTAAGGCTTGTCCAAACTTACAACACTGGCTATGAAAGGATGGCTTTGACAGCAGATGCACAGGTCAACTGCACAACATTTATAACTGTAAGCAGTCAAGTTTCAGGCTCACATATTCCAACCACAGGTACATGGAGTGTCTGATATCTATAGCTACTTCTATAAAACTACTACTCACACGTGCTCCACCACAGTATGAGCCTTTTGGAGTTATATATAGGTATCAATATAGTTTCTGGAGAAGTTCATGACATCTAGGGCTGTGCCCAGCAACAGTTATTCAGGTTACCGCAGTAGTAGTCCCCAGTGATGGTAAAACTCATTTGATGTGATATCTTGCATTAATACCACATATATTATATCTAATACGGATGAGATTGTTGTAGAAATGCAACTGCACTGATTAAACATACTCTGTTCTGTACAAAAAGCTACCTCTATGGAACAGCCTCACACCACAGCATCGAGTTTCAGACTGAAAAACGACTTCAGTCTCAGGAAAAACACACAAGTAAAATCATGTCTCAACTCTCGTTCATCAGGCGAAACAGGTCATTTCATACGGAAAGCGAAATGGCTATAGAGAAAAAGGCAAAGGGCTAAGCTAGGTGGCTATATATATGACTCTCTAACCTGGTGAAGCTTTCTGCTGGCTGGGGCGTGACAGGACTCCTCCCAAAGACAGCGTTAGGACATCTACCCCTCCAAAGTCCTGAGTAGTGTGCAGGATGACCCGTAGACTGGACTCATCGATGCGGAGGGTGGTGGAAGAGCCGTTCCTCTGCAGCAGCAGTGTATGCCATTGACCATCAGAGAGAAGGACATCTCCTACAATCCTCTCCACCTTTCCACCCACTCCAGCATCAGAAACATACTGCAGGTTGCCATTCTTGAGCTGGTGAGGGAAAAAGTGCATTGAGCGATTAGTGCATTGTGTGTGTGTGTGTGTGTGTGTGTGTGTGTGTGTGTGTGCGCATGCAGATTTTCAGGACCAGAATGTCCAAAAAGCATATAAAAAAAAAAATCACTTTGGTTTGGAGATAATGGTCATACATAAAATTAAACCTGGCCTGTGCAAAAGTTATGGCACATTATATGTTTTATTTTTTTTCCAATAGGTTAAACTCGGAAAATCAACAAACAGTCTAACAGGATGAGGAATATTCAAACTTACTCACAAATCTGTAGTAACTCTACACACATTCAAAACAAAATGAATGCACTCCTCCTGGGAGAAAAGTAAACTGCACTCAACAACCCACTATCGATGAGTTTACGCAGGAAATAAATCTTATTTGACTTCCTATGAAGGCACAGAGAGAGGGAGCCAGAGAAAAAACAGAGAGAGCGAGAGAGAGAGAGAGAGAGAGAGAGAGAGAGAGAGAACGAGAGATGGGGGGGGTATCATCTCCTGTAGCACATAGTAGACAGGGCATTTGATTTAAAAGCTTTACAAAATCTGGAAATGGAAAATCCGTCTTGCCAGGAAAGAAAAGAAACAGGAAAACATGAACTGAAAAGCAACCTGTGGAACAAACCTGAACTCTAGCTATCCAGCCTCTTGTTGTGATATACTGTGTGTGTGTGTGTGTGTGTGTGTGTGTGTGTGTGTGTGTGTGTGCGTACATGTATGTGTGTGTGATGTTCCCAAAGATTGGTCATTGGATACAGCCCCTGTGGCCCCAGCAGCTGAGCAGGTATGAGAGTGATAGAAAACTGAGGCAGAGAAAGTGGAAAACAACAAATCACTTAGACAGAAGGGGTTTCTTATAAGAAGAAAAGGGGAAGCACACAGGGAGGGGAGAAAAGGTAAGAAAGAAAGAAAGAAAGAAAGAAAGAAAGAAAGAAAGAAAGAAAAAAGAAAGAAAGAAATGAGGAAAGAAATAAGGAAGGAAAGAAAGGAATAGAAATAAGTTAAACGAATAAACACAGACAATTATAAAAGAAATTAAACAAATAAAACCAAGAAAGAAAGAAAGAAATTGGAAGGAAAGAAAGAAAAAAAATACACATGAAAAAAAGAAAGAAAGAAAGAACAAAAGAATTCAGGAAGGAAAGAAAGAAATAAGTTAAAAGAATAAAGGCAGACAGATTATAAAAGAAAAGAAATAAAGTAACAAATAAAACCAAGAAAGAAAGAGAGAAAGAAAGAAATGCTAAGGAAAGAAACAAAAAATACACATAAGAGAGAAAAAAAAAGAAAGAAAGAAAGAAAGAAAGAAAGAAAATAAGGAAAGAAAGAAGCATACATAAATAAAACAAAAAAGACAGACAATTATAAAAGATGAGAAATGAAACCAAGAAAGAAAGAGAGAAAGAAAGAAAGAAGAATAGAATTGAAAAAAACAAAGAAAGAAAGAAAGAAAGAAAGAAAGAAAGAAATTAGGTAATTAATAAAAACAAGGAAATATAGAAATAACAGAAAAAAGAAAAAGAGTAAAAGAAAGAGAGGGAGAGAGAAGGAGAGAGAGAGAAAGAAAGAGGGAGAGGTGGAAAGGAAGACAGAGGGAAGGAAAAAGAGGAGATGGAACGGGGGAGAAGAGGGAAGAGTGGAGTAGTTGAGTTCTGGGATTGTTGGCTTTGAGCCCAGGAGTAGTGAGTAGTGAGAGCTTTAACTGCAGCTGACTGAGGAAATGCAGCACACACACACACACACACACACACACACACACATGCGCGCACACACACCAGGCCCACCATAACAATCTCTGTGAATGTGCACCTTTAAGTGTAGTTCTGATACTTCTTACCCTAACAGTCGTGTAGTTGGAGCTTTCCTGGACGTGTAGCAATGTTCCAGTTTTGCTGCGTGTGCGGAACTTCAGCTCCAGGCTGCTGCTCTCAGTGTGCGCGTGTGAGGCTCTCTGAAGAGCTCTGTCCAGCAACACGTCCCTCTTCCAGCTCTGCCGGACACTGTAGTCCAAACGCCCACTACCGTCCAGAGACAAGGCAGTGTCTGCAGAGATGTCTAAGACAGAGAAGGAAAAGATATAGGAAATTTAGATAACAAATCCTGCAGCTGAATCCTGCTTGTAGAACTACACCATCACTGCAACAAGAACATAACTACCTCTCACTGCAAAAAAGTGCATGACTACCCCTCACTGCAACAAGAACATAACTACCCCCTCACTGCAACAAGATCATGACCATCCCCTCACTGCAACAAGAACATAACTACCTCTCACTGCAACAAGAACTATTCCCTCACTGCAACAAGAGCATAACTATCCCTCACTGCAACAAGAATATAACTATCCAATCACTGCAACAAGAACGTAAATACCCCTTCACTGCAAAGAGAACACAACTACCCCCTCACTGCAACAGTAATATAATTACCCCCTCACTGCAACAAGAGCATAGCTACCCCCTCACTGCAACAAGAACATAACTATCCCCTCACTGCAACAAGAAAATAACTACCCCCTCACTGCAACAGGAACATAAGTTTAACACTGTAAGACTTCACAAACTCCAACATTCCATTTTACAATTTCCAACATTCCAATATTTCACAAATCCTAACATTCCATTTTACAAACTACAACATTCCAACACTCTACAAGCTCAAACATTCTAATAATTTACAAGCTAGAACATTCCAATACTTTATAAACCACATCATTGCAATTGGAAGATTTATATATTATTATAATTCCAAAAATCCTTTTTACAAACACTGTGTTCCAAAACTCCAACATTCCAACACTCTTCAAACTCCTACATCCCAATACTAAATTCAGAATCCCAAAAATTTTCAACCAAAATAATAATAATAATTTACATTCATACAGCGCCTTTCACAATCCCAAGGTTGCTTTACATAACAATAAGAAAAGGAAGCTAAGACTAAGCAGTAGATGGATACTCATGAAAAAGAAGTCTTTAAATCAGATCTCCGGGACCAGGATTGGGCATCCCTGATCGAGAGCCATTCACAAGAGCAAGTGAACGGAACATGGGGAGTCTTGCACAAGGATTCTCTGCATTCTCTTTTTGTTGTTGTTGTTGTTCTTATCTGAATGGGGAATCAGATCCGTGTATGGAGCAGTGGTGTTATCTATTATGCTATTCATTTGCATGAGTATACATGGAGGGTCATTCAGTGCACACAAACAGGACACCAAATTATCAGTTGTAGTTATTCCAGTATTGAATTGATAAAATATATATCTTCCAATTTATCAGCAGCTGTACAGGTGTATGCAAGTGCACAGTTAACTCTAAGCTGGCAGCGAAATGCCATTTTTGAGTTTGTTCCCTGTAGAGGATGTGTTAACTTACTTTCACTTAGGACATCTAATAAAAAAATGCCATTTGACTTTTGCATATGACTGTATCACGCACTTCCACACTCTCAAGTCTTACATTTCTCGCAGTATTTGCCAGTCAGTCCCTCAGCACATTGGCACTGTTGCCATGACCACATGTCCAAGCAGGTGCCCCCGTGCCGGCAAGGGTTAGCAGCACATGCTCCTTCCAACCTGGGACATCTGCAAACAACACACGTGGAGAAGAAGCAGATCAGATCTACTGACAGACAGTAAAGGAGCAGATGCAGCTAGCCCACCCCCAACAAATACAGCTGAAAAGAGAGCAGACACCATTAGCATATTAGCAAAAGATCTGTCTGCTCTATTATATAAACCCATAAAACACCAGGCAGTTATTCCAGCTACCAAAACCCAGAGCTGCTGGGCCAGTTGGCCACTTATAAAAGTGTATTTCTCCTCATCAGACAGCAGGGGATTCACTGAGGCCTGCTTTTCAATGGCTGCCATTCGAGGCCAGCGAGTTCACGGAGTGTGTGCGTGCTCATGTGTGCGTGTCCATGCACACAGATGGGCAAAATAAAAATGACAAGGTCAAGCAATGCATTTAATTGCAAACTTGGGTTTGGCATGGTATTCTGTAAGGTTTCAAAAAGAACTGCTATCTTCATCCATATTAAACAGGCACACGGTAAAAATTCAACAGCTTTGTTTTCCTCTTGCTGACTTTCTAACCCAGACGGCTGGTATGTTTTTCAAAGCACTTTACTGTTCACCAAGCTGGTCGCAGGCCAGATGCACATGTAGATGATTTGGTAACACTTCAATTGAAGCCTGCTGCATAACATTGCCATAACCACATCATAAACACATTGTATGCTGTCATGAGTTGTCATGACAGATTTTGTTCAGTAATTTAAGAGTGTCATGTTACTATTACCCGGTAATGATCATGGTCTTGTGAGGACCCTATGTTCCAGCTTCTTAAGAGGACCCCCAAAAATCAAAAATCAATAAATAAATAAATACTTGAAAAGTGAGAGAAAACAATAGTGGACATTTGTGTTTATGTGAACTATCAGCAATGCAAGTTTTCTTTTTTGATTTGAGAATAAATGAGAAAATTATTCTTATTAATGATTGACAAGCAATATTTTATGGTGTCTACTTTATAACAGTTAATGCTTTTCGTGAAAGATTTGTGTATGTAAAGACAAATTAAATAATTCTTCTCTTTTTCCTTTAAGCCAAACCGAGTTGTATGCAGAAAGAAAAGAAGCACAAATCAAAACGTAAATCAATTTGAATGGCAGCAACGAAACCAGTGACTTTTGTAGTGATTTATACTGATACTGATTAATCAAATTGTATCATTTAGAAATTTATACCCTTGTCTGTGATTGAAACAACCAGAACAACTGACCTATAGTACAGTGCAGAAGTCACAGGCCCTTCATTTTCGTAATTTCCAGTCAAATTCACCATTATGTGCAAGTTATTCATTTTTCAAGAGATATCGCTGAGGATGTTAGATGTAAGATGATCCACTTGCATAAAGAAAGAGAAGGTCAAAGGAATGTACGGAGGAATATGAGAAAAAACAAGAGTTTTCAAAACTGTAATTCAAAAAATGATTAAGGCTACAGAAAAAAAAAGTGGGACTCCTAAGAACCATGCAAAGGCTGGTAGCCCACCAAAATAATGCAAATCAAACAAAGCTGCTGGTGTTCTCAGAACTATGGACTGGCCACCCCAGAAGCCAGGCCTCAACATCACTGACTGAGATTACTGGACTCATGAGAAGCAGAAAATGCAGCCAACTGAACTTTTGAGATTTGGAAAATTACTGATTTCAAAGCAAGTCTCCCAAATAGAATGGAAGCTCTAACAAATCAAAAGCTGGACACACTAAACACTGAAAAAAAAGATACATTTAGTTGTTCTGTTGTAATTTTCTGTTAAATATATTTTCTACTTTTTTTGTTGATGCTAAAAAATGAATGATTTGTACTTAATGGCTGCTTTGACTGGAAATCAAATAGATGGTCTCTGCCTTTTACTCATTACTATATATAAAAGTGTATACATATATGTGTATGAGTATATGAGAGACCAACCTATCCAGGATGCCATGTGATGAGAGCGCTTGCGACGGCTCCAGCGGACGTCCGTTGATGGCGAACTCCATGATGCATCCCACAAAGTCGTGAGTGGTCACCTGACCTTTACGATGCAGGAGGGGCTCGATGGAACGTACGCCCCCTACTGACAAGCGATTGGGCTGCACGTCCAGTATCCTGGGACAGAGAGAGAGAGAGAGAGAGAGAGAGAGTGAAAAACAAAAAAAAGAAAAAAAGGGTCAGTAACTCCCTGAACAATGCACAGACTCCCCTGTCCAAACAAACCAAAGCCAGACCGGCCTTCATCATGTGTGGAGTCACTCACTGACTAAAGCAGCCCAGGAAAATAAACCCACAGTGAGAGCAGCTAATTAGTGCAAATATGATGTGAAAAGGGCCAGTCGATTTAATGGGAAAATATTAGCCTTCAATAAGCAACTTCCTAAAATACATACGTTGCCAGCTGTCATTTAAGGCAAGCAGCCAATGTAGGCTAAGAATGAGCATTTTAACCATAATTGCTATTTGAATATGTCATATTTATAAATACAATTTGAGAAAAAGAAATAACAAAAAACAAAAACACATTAATTTATTATTTATGTAGCTCAAACTATATGTAATTCGTAGAGGTGTGTGGGGAACGATCTAGATGTAATAAGTAACATGGAATTTTATGTAGTTAAACAAATCTAAGTAGAACCTGCTTTTGGTCATGTCCTCGTATTCCCATAGCAACTGCATCTGCAAATTTTCCCAGCAGTCAGACAGATGTTTTTTGAGATTCGTCATGAAGTAACTTTGAATGTGACTTTTTTTCGTCATAAGTCACATAATTTACTCCTATATCATTTTAATCACCCTTTCAAAGATGCAGTTTAAAGCATATAAACATTTCACAGTGGGAGCTAATGAGTCTAAAGTACAGCCTCCACACTGGAGGGTGGGGGGGTGGGGGGGGGTAGTTTCAAAACTGTGTTACTAAGCCGTAGTGAAAAAACTACATATGCCTCTCATATGAATTTAAAACAATACATTTTTTTGGAACTTGTTATTCTCACATTCATCTTAAATGTACTATAGATGCCATGCATATTTCACTTTTATTGCGCTGACATTTCTTTTCTTCTCTGTGGTCAAAAATATGTTTGCCAGTGTTTGACATGGCCTCTTTTCTCTTATTACATTTATTTTGATGCCGCTATTTTATGTGTTTAGACTGGAAACCGATTGAAAAGCTCAAACAACATATGTGTTAATTGAATTCATTGTCTTTGCATTAAATTATTGAGACTTTTTATCCCCTCAGCTTGTTTCAATTTACCCCACCTAAGGGATTAGTTGTAACACCATTTGTGGCTGAACTGTTCATAAACATTAGATGCTGGAAATACAGTTTACATTTTCATTGGTAGCAAAGATGTGTGGGTTGTTTGTTTAAAAAAATCCTAATCAAATATTATTTAAAATGATCAAAAAACAGTGTTAGGTTGAGCCCCGGCTCTCCCTTGCCTGAATGTTTGTTGATTTAGCAGTAAATCTTCATGTCATAGGTGTATGTAATTTAACATTCCACAAGCTGACGTACAGACTGAAAACTTGCACTGTAAAAACCATCTTTTTGTTTGAAATATTAAAACATACAACTTTGTTTAGATGTGGCCATTTCACACAACGTAAGACATAATATCAGCTGCTAGTGTTACAACATTCTTTGTGGCTCTCGGTCACACCTTCAGTGAAAAGCATATCACAAAATTACAAAATAATATATGATTCATCTCATTTTTTTTGTTCCAAAATGCACATGCCTTATTGGCATATACGGTAAAGTGTCACTGTCTGTAAGCTAATGTAACAAGATTATATTCCAAGCTATTTTAGAGCAGTTCTAGTGATGATTTCATCATTAAATTTTTCTACAATGTACAGGGCAGCTGTTGTGTTCAAGTGATGTAGAAAAATAAAAATTGACAGTAAGCGTCAAACGTATGTATGTTTAAATGTATGCATATATATTCACCAGTCAGTATGCACGGCCACGTTGCTGACGGCACAGTAGCCTGGTTCCTGCTCCTCACCACACAGATCAACAGTCAACGATGCAGCCTTAAATGCAAGAGCAGAGAGAGAGAGAGAGAGAGAGAGAGAGAGCATTATATGAATTATTTTAATATGTACAATCTAAATGCATATCTACCTACATGCACACATATGTATGCAAATGTTTGAGCACCCCCAGGTAAATGACACATTTTGTTGATTTTTCGTAAGTGAAAAAATGTTTACACATCTTATACAAAGAATAAGCTGAAATAAGCACTTTTTCTGCACAATTTCTATTGATTTGCTGAGTTTAACAAATTAGAAAATAACAACAACAGCAATAACAACAAAAAAAACACATAAAATATAAAATATAAAGTGTGCCATAACTTTTGCCCAGGCCAAAATGTTGTGAAAATGGTATTTTTCCCCTCATATAATAGTAAATTCAACAAATAATTAAAAATTATGGGTCAAAATGTCCAGAAATGGGTTCTCAACATCAGCATGTCAAAACATAAGACTTTACAAATGGATAGAAACTTACTGAATTATTGCAGGTTAATTGACTGTAACCAGATGAGTGCAATACTACCTTACTCACTTACAGAGTCTTACAGTGTCATTGTTACACTTGTTAGTAGGGATGTCCCAATCCAATCTTTTGCCCCCCGACGTGATCCAAGCATTTTCATGTTGAGTACTGGTTGGTACTGATCCAATTAATACTACATAATCAATACTATACTAAAATTGCTTTCTTTTTTGAGTTATTGTGATTTTATTGTGATACAGTATGTTTTTAATATGACTTCATAGTATGTGTAATGTTGCTTATGATCAAATCTGTTCATAAGCTGATTTTGAACGTACCATAAAGGCCTACATTTGATTGCTGACTTGGCTGCCAGTGACTTTAAAATTCTGTCAGTGAAGTAATTATTTTACTTTGTTAACTTCTGCAGATTATGGATAGTGACTGTTTATTTCACCTATGGGACAGTTGTGTAAATAGAAGCAATTAACAAGAAACAAAGAATCGGAAGTGGGTTGGGCTGCACAACACCTGATACCAGCTACCATAGCATTAAAAGATATCCGTTAATGCCTGGATGGGGTCCAATTTAATTGGGATTGGATGGGGACATCCCTACTTGTTACAAACACACTGAGCTCAGTCTTAAATAATACGTATATAGCAACATTTACACATACACAGATTCAATCTAGCCCTTTAATGCTTGTACTACTAACAATTAATGAATGCTACTGGGGCAGATATTTGCTAAGAAGCTGCTATTAGCTTTTATTCTTTAGCAACGTTAACAGTTTTGGTTAGAGCCAAGACACTTGAGGTGACTCCACAAATCCAGCACAAGGTCACAGGATGAAAATCAGATTGTTGTGAGCAAAATAAAAAAAAAATACATTTATTTTCATAATAAACTTCATAAATCTGGTTCTTATTAAAGAAATACTAGCAATGCTACCAATGCTAACAATTAATGAAATATCTTGGATCAGTAATGTTCTTATGTTCTCATTTGTGTACTGCCGTACTGCTAACTATAGGCTTTCATTCTATGTAGCATCATTATAGCACTTGTGAACAGACTACTTGTTTTAGCCAAGATGCCTCAGGTGACCCCAGCAAATCCAGTAGAAGTCCACACAAGGAGAAATCAGGCCAGAAAGATTGTTGTGAATTAAATAAAAAAGTACATGTATTTCAATAAAAACACAAGAAATCTGGTTGTCGTGGAGCCATAAAAACAACGCTAGCAATGCTAACAATGAATCGGATGTCCTGGGGCTGTAAGCATGTGCTGCTAACTGGCTGCTATGGGCTTTCTTTCTTTGTTAGCAATGCTGTCATTTTTGGATGGACTACGTATTTAAGCCGAGAAACCAAAGGTGACCCAGCCGAAGTTCACATGAGGAGAACTCAGACCACGAAGATTGTTACAAAAAAGAAAAACTACATGGATGTCAATAAAAAATATGACAAAGCTGGTTGGTGTGGAGCCTTATTAAAGAAATACTAGCATTGCTAGCAATGCTAACAATTAAGAGATGTTGGCAACGTAAGCATATTCTCATTTGCATATTGCTAGACTATTAGCTTTCTTTCTTTGTTAGTGACATTAGCATTTGTGAATGGATCAGAAAGAAATACAATGGGAAAAACTCCCCTTTAAGGCTCACTGTTGTGACAAAACAAATTCATATTTAATAAAAACATGACAAATGTGTTAGTGTAGAGCCTTATTAAAGTAATACCAGCAATGCTATCAATGCTAACGATTACTGGGAATGTCCTAATGTATATAAGCATGTACTGCTAAATGGCTGCTATTAGCTTTCATTCTTTGTTAGCAATATTAGCCTTTTTGAATAGGCTACTCGTTTAAGCTGAGACGCCTCAGGTGACCTCAGCAAGTCCAGCTGAAGTTCATATGAGGAGAAATCCGATTGGGAGGATTGTTGTGAACGAAATAAAGAGTTACGGTAAGTTTAATAGAAACATCATTCTTCTCTCTCCTTAAACAAACAGGCTCCTAGCAGCCATTGTATCCAGCCCTGTAACTCTGTGGTTTATGAGGCTTAGCCAAAAACAGAGAGAGAAAAAAAAAGGGGGTGGCAAGAGAGATGGAAAGAGCGCAAAGGTGTTGAAAAACGGGGGCGAGGCTCCGTGCCCACACAGGCCTCTGGGTAAACATGGCGAGCGCGGGGGACACAGACCGTCAGAGGCCCACGAAAGCCCCCGTTGCTAATCGCTAACGCAGAGCTGAGGGTTCAGCCAGTGAAATACTGCTACGAGAAAACAAACCAAGGATGGAAACAAGACGTATTTGTCTTCTGCAGTTTGGTGTACACTGATACAGTTGAGTTACCGCATGGCTCGACCATCTGGGCTTTTTATTACTGCTGCTCTACACTTCAAAGAACATCGTCCACAGCAACAAACCGTACTGGTCCAGGATCAGCTCTCAGGGCCCATGGAATTACATTTATTAAGTATAACAGGCAAAATCTGACTGTAGATCAATGATCTCAGGCAGATTTCCTGTCAAGAGACCCACACAACTGTAACATATTTCTTCAGGGGGGGAAAATAACTTACGAAATTAGGTTCAAATGGTTTGGCCTACGTCAAACTATCAGGAGCAACCGTTTTGCATTGTGTTAACGTCTGTAAACGCTATGATTTGTTTTGTCATGGCAGTAGGCCTTAATGCCAAGCAGAGTTTTCTTTAATGTGTGTCTATGTGTGATCTTCAGTGGAAGCCAGCTGTGATACAGTCAACTTTCAATTACTCCTCATATTTTTGTGGCCCAAACTTAACGTAAACGCGCTGTGCTATGAAGATAGATCTTCAAATAAAAGATAGAGATGATCTGAAACTTTTCATCAACAATTTTCACTTAGAAGTTATAGCATTCATGCCTCAGACAAGGACCTGGGATGTATTTTGCCTGCATTCTTGCTAATAGCAACCATTTCAAGCCATAAAGAAACTAAGCAGATGTCTTTTGGAGGGTGGGTTGTTTGGACAATGTCACTTTTGAAGAGTTTTGCTTGAGTTGGATGCTAGCAAATTTAGTGTACTCTATTCCAAAAGGTAGAATGAAGTGATGTTACTGGACTGGTAATATGCCCTCAAATCATGCTTTCTATGTACACGATAGAAACAGAGAATCTAAAGTCATAACAGGGCAGTAAAAACAACGGCAGCTGCCTTTGGGCCAAACTGGAACATCTTAACTAAACAAAAGTAGCCTTGACATCTTGGGTTCGACCTTAACCACAGGGGGACAACCAAGGGTTGCTTATGACTTTAACATCTGCTCAAAATCCACGTCGGGGAAAAAAAATAACACACACACTCACACAGAACCACCTAAATGACCCACATCACCTTCTCCAAACACAAGGATCAGGTTTTCTTTACACCTCCGTGGGGACTTGCTGTAGGTCCAGCCCCTTTCGTTTCCTCTCCTCTCCTCCACAAAACCCCTCCAACCAGCCTTAGAAGTTCACCACATCCCAATGTGCACTAGCCAACACATGTGCCATGGTGCTAGAGAACAGGGTTACTCACAATATACCTTCACAGGCTGTCTCTCTGCACTATCTCAAAACCCGACAATTTAACGATTTTACCAGCTTCCGCTGCGCTCCCAGCACTCTGAGGCTGAATGACGGACCTCACATCCGGCTGGAGACCTGCGGTATGAGTCTTCTGACAAGCCGGTGATTTCTGTTTGGAGGCTCACAGCTCTGATTCAGCACAAGGCAGAAAAACAAGTGGATTCTAAGCACGTTGCAGGGAATTCAAACTACTATCTCAGTGCTAAAGAGCGCAAATCACAAACGACAAGGAGCAATCAAATGTAATTACTGGCCAAGCAGAAACCATAAGCAAAAGCAACTGGAATAGGCAGTTTGATTTTCATTTTGTGCTGCAAAAACACCCCGGCTTCAAACAAACCCATCTCTGGATGGCACTCATGACCGTAACATTGTGTGAAAAGCACCAAACATGACTGCGAGTCAGTGTCAACTTCACTATCCTTCAAAAAATTTTGTGTTACACAAGATCTGTTTTGCATAGACTACACAGAACAAACTATGCAATGGAAAAATCATGCAATAAAATATCAGTGAATCATCATGGATAATAAAAGTTATTTTAGCAATTTTAATGGTGACTCACCATTCCAGCTCTCCTGGCTATTATCGTGTGGAACTGACCATCCGAAACCCGAACCATAGTCATCAATTTGTACGTGCCACTCCCCAGGTTGAAGGAGAACTTCATTTTACCCTCATAGATCTCCAAGGCCAGAAACTCAGCCTTGTCACCGGTCTGGTTGTCATGGTTGTACATGAGCAGGGCATTCTCCTTCAGAGTGGCAAACTTAATGTAGATGTAGTTGTTGTTGGGATCCAGGCTCGGAAACTCCATGTAAGAGAGCTCCTCGAATCCATAGCTGTTCAGTTCACAGTGTTTACCAAATACACCTAGGCAACAGAAATGAGTAAATGAGAATCATCAAATGAGAATCATTTTAATATCTTCAATATCAATCTTTCAATATAACAAATGTTACACATCCATTTCAAAATGTGTTAAAAAGGCCCAACACATGTCACATAACACTAAATAATGAGCATTCCCAACCAACAATGGAACAATAACAATGAATAAACTCATAGCATGCTACATTAAGCTCCTTGCATACAGAGAGCTTTAGGTTACATTTTTCACTCTTAATGTATTTTGATATCTTCCACTATGGCCTGAAATCTGGCCAAGTCCGATAAACACTGCTTGAGCACAGGGCTGGAACACCTGGCTCCTGCAGCTGGAATGATGACTTACCAAACGGACAGTGACAGTAATAGCCTTCCACACGGCTCTGGCAGGACCCTCCGTTAAAACAGGGGTTACACTCACAGTAATTGATGATGGAATCACAGGTTTTCCCTGAGTTCATGAAACAGCACAAATGAAAATGAATGAGGTGAGGATGACATAAGCAAACGATGAAGGGCTGCTCATGTACGGGGCTCCCAGAAACCACCAGGGTTCTCTCCATTTCTGGTCTACTCCCTCCCCCTAGACATAACGACTCAAAGTCTCTCACCTTGTAAACGCACCCGAGTTTCTGAGAAAATAGCGGGTGAAAATATATACCTGTCATGACAGCATTAACTCAGTATATCTGCACTCTCTTCACAGGATCTGGGAGGCCCAATAAAATGACTACACAAACGAATACACAATCACAATGAACAACACAAAACATATACAATCAACACAAGATGGTAGGGACCATGCAAACTCATGAATGCACTGAGTCTGAGATTAGCTATTCTCATTTGCACTCCCTGGTTGAAGCAACATAAGACAAATAGCTTAAGGGACATAAATTCCTTCACCACAACCAAGCCTGCAAAACAGGAAGTTGGGGGTTCAGCAGAAGGGCAGGCAAACTACTGTAAGTCAATAGGTGTAATTCTTCAGCGGCCCTCATTTATCTGGGACCTCAGACGTGAATGCTCGTGGTCGTTTGTTATGGTCATAATAAAAAAGGACAGTAATGACTCAAAGCTTGAGTGAGCCAGAGACACACCGTCTGCTGTGGCTGCATTTGAAGAGTTCCTTCCAAAAACTACAGCCAGCAGCTGCCCAAACAGACCTGATTCAAACTAATGTTATCGTGAACGGCTAAGTGCATTCACTCCCTTTATAGACACCAGCACAGTTGTATTTATTAAGTCTTCAATTGCCCATTACATTTACCAAGGGGTGATGTACAGCACTGTGTTGACACTACAGGAGCTATTCTAATTAGATCACTTTTCATGTGCGCGTTACACTCAACAATTAACAGAAGAGCACTGTTGAAGTCTTTTTCCCTTCAATACTCCATGAAACAGTGGGCCAGATGAACTCTTAACTCACAGAGCTCTTTAAAGTACAAACACACGAACGCTTTTAACTGTGGAAAGCAGGTAGTGAAACTCGACTCAAGTGCACTCATGGGCCACCTACAGTTTTGTCCTTATTAGGGTCAAAACTGTATCATCCCTTTCCCTTTAAAGTAAACATGACAAGTTGATATGCATCACAGCTGATACCCCCCAACCCGTAACCCTAACAGTAAATGGCTTTTGGCAGTCATCACCGCATGCTAGGGTTACAACACCTCTCCAATTGCTTGGAAGCAAATATTTTTCTTGGATCAAAACATTGCTGGATTTGTGAGCAAAGACTGTGTGCATGCGCCTTGCCTAATATCTGCGGTTGTGTTGCTCATATAAAATCTGAATGACTCTTGAGGTGACAAGCTGTACTGTACCTGCAAATCCGGATTTACACAGGCAATTGAAGCCCCCGGGGAAGTTTTGGCACAGTGCCCCATTCTTGCATGGATTGGACAGACACTCGTTGACATCCCTCTCACAGGCCATACCGGTGAAACCTTCTGGACAGGAACAGGAAAAACCTCCCACAAGGTTATGGCAAGTCCCTCCATTGTGGCAAGGTGATGGAAGACATTCGTTGATGTCTGTTTCACATAGACTACCAGTGTAGCCAGGTTTACAGTTACAAACATAAGGCTGTAGGGGGCGATTTGAGACAAGAATGACTGGGACGCTTTCCACTGTCCTCATGTCTGGTCCAACACTAAGGCGCCGCTTGCAGCTGCCACTGTTCTGGCAAGGGTTGTGAGTGCAGGGGTCGTGGTCTACAGAGTCGATTTTAACACCACTTTGCCGGTACAGCACCTCTTTTATGCTTTGGAAGAAGGTAGCTACACCACTTGGGTTGACATACTGTCCATGACCACGTTTGACAGCTGCCATGAGGAAAGTCTGGTTGTTCAACTCAAATGCCCCATAGAGCTGCACCCCAGTACCCAAACCTGCTAGTTGTGAGTTCGCAATATGCAAGAAGCTGAGGTAGTGATCGGTGAGGAAGTTGCTGACACTTTGGGAACTGAGCCGAATCAGTATGCTGTTGTCCACTGTAGCATTACTGAATCCGATGAAGAAGACACGAACATTGCTGTTGACAGCTGCATGGACACCATCATTGCTCCGCACCGACAGATCAAATGTGCCATCTGTGGATCGAGCGTTTGAGTTGAGGTTGCAGGTTCCTGTGGGTATGCTAAACAGATTTGAAGCAGGAGGGACCAAGGAGCAATGGAATGTGTCCTGTATATCTGGATCTTGAGGTTTCACAATCCCCAGGGATCCTCCAGGGAACATATTCCCAAAGTAATGAACAAAGATCTCAACAGAGCGAGGCTGAGAAGGGTTATCATTCTGGTCATTAATTCTGACATGTACAGTTCCTGTGGAGGACATCTGAGGAACACCGGAGTCCTTGATGACCACAGAAAGATAGAAATCACTGATCTGTTCTCGGTCAATCTCTCGACTGGTGCTAAGTTCCCCAGATGAGGTTAAGGTGAAGTAAGTCACAGCTGACCCAGTTGAAAGAAGACTGTAAGAGAAAGGTCCTTGATTTGGTGCCAGATCTGGATCAGTGGAGCTCAAGGTCATCACTGGCGTTCCTGCTCTCTGGTTCTCCATGACCTCTCCAGTTGTTGTCAGCAAGGTGGGACCATTATCATTAATATCCTCTAAAGTTACAATTAAGGTGGCAGTGCCTGTGGCTGCAGGTGAGCCTGAGTCTATAGCCAACAGCGTCAGGTTGTACACAGGTGTAGTCTCACGGTCCAGCTCAGCTGCTACAGACACCTGTCCAGTCTGTGGGTTGATAGTGAAAGCATTTTTCTCATGATCAGTAGTGATGGAGTAGGTGAATCTGCTCCAGCTAGGCACAGAGTCAGAGTCTTCGGCACTGACAAAGGTGACCAGACCTCCAGGTGACAGCCCTTCACTCACCTGAACATCATACAGCTCTTGGGTAAACACTGGAGGATCATTGGCATCAAGGATTGTGATGTTCACAAACACTTCATCAATATCTGCCCCTCTGATACTTCCAGCATTTTTGGCAAGAACTTTCAAAGAGATTTTTTCTTCCTTTTCACGATCTAAAGGTCCTGTGACATAGATCTGGCCTGTGTTTCTATTGATGCCAAAACCTTTTCTCCTGCTTCTGCCAAAAATCAAGTAATAGACAACACCATCTTCTCCTAGGTCTCTATCACTTGCAAATACCTCCCCAACCATGGTGCCCTTGGGTGCAGCCTCTGAAACCTCAAAGTAGTATTGCTTGGATACAAAACGGGGGACATATTCATTGGCTCCTTTGAGTTGAATGTTGACATTTGCAAAGCTACAGCGTTCTTCATCAGGCACATTGAAGGCTTTGACTGTCAAATGATACACTTGTTTGGCTTCATAGTCAAGAAAACCCTGTGTAGTGATAACTCCTGTGTTGGGATCTATTATAAACAGGTCACTGTCAGAGGACTGAATGACGTAAGCCATCACAGCATTGGGGCTGGAGTCTTTATCTGTGGCATTCAGTTTCACTACAGTTGTGCCACTCGGCACATTTTCCTGCACAACAGGAAAATATTCATCAGGCTCAAATACTGGCGGATTATCATTTACATCAGTAACATGGATGTTAACTGTCACATAGCTGGTCTTTGCAATCCATCCTCCATCCGTAGCTGAGATTCTAAGTTCATGCTTTTGCTTTTTCTCATAATCCAAGGGCTTTGCCAAAGATAAGACTCCTGTTTTACTGTTGATCGCAAACAGTCCATCGTCATTACCTGAAGAGATGTTGTATGTGATGAGACCATTCATTTGTTTGTCCTTATCTTTATCCCTTGCAGACAGAGTACGTATTGCAGTACCCACAGTCAGGCTCTCAGACACTGTGGCAGTGACCTGGCTTTGAGAAAACTCTGGAGTGTGGTGGTTTTCTTCTGTGACAGCAATCTTAAGAGTGGTTTTATCTGAAAGAGGAGGATTCCCTTTATCCCTTGCTGTTATTTCAAGCAAGTAAGCTTTATTTATATCAGAGGTGAGAGAAGAGGCAACTGTGACCCATCCAGTCTGTTTATCCAAACGGAATTTACTCGAACTGTTGCCCCCTGATATTATATATTCAATTTCAGAGTTGACACCAAAGTCTTTCTTATCCTGTGCTGTGACTTTGATGAGTTTAGTACCAACTTTGACGCTCTTAGTGACAGGGGTGAAGTAAGAGGAAGATTCAAATGTAGGTGGATTATCATTGCTGTCAACTATGTTTACAATCACAGTGGTTTCACTCATGAGTGGTTTGACACCTCTGTCAGATGCTGTCACAATGAAACTATGCCTGTTTATATTGGCATTGCTGTGGCCAGTTGAGTTTTGATACTTCAGCTGCTGCTTGATAAAGATCTCTCCAGTACTTGAGTTGATGCGGAAATATTCAGACTGAGACCTGATGAAATAGAATATTTTACCATTGAATCCTTCATCAAGGTCTGTAGCAGAGACCTGGGTGACTAAGGATCCAATCTCTGTCAGTTCAGGATAGTCTAGGTAGTAGGATGGTTTGCTGAATCTAGGGGCATTGTCATTTATATCCGTCACAAATATGGTGACATCAGTGCTGACAGTCCAGCCCGAATCGTGAGCAGAGACTTTGGCAATGTAATGGTCAGTATCCTCTCTGTTGAGAGGCCTGCTGATGGTTATGTCTCCTGTGCTAGGGTTGATGCTGAATGGAAGACTTGTGTCACTAATGGAATAGCGGCTCACAGAGTTGGCACCCACGTCCTCGTCGGTAGTTGTCACTCGGGTAACGGTGTAACCCATAGGGGCATTCTCAGGCACTGTGGCACTGAAGATTTTGGAGAATCTGGGAGCATTATCATTCACATCCAGCACACTAATGATGACTTTTACTGTGGTGCTTCTTGGTGGGGCACCACGGTCTGACGCTTTCACACTCAGAGAATATCGAGACACTTTCTCCCTGTCCAGAGGTCGAGTGGTGCGGATTTCTCCCGTGGCACGATTAATGCTGAAGCTGTTTTCCTTGTTTCCATCGATGATGGTGTATTCCAGATGTCCATTGGGGCCACTGTCCTGATCAAGAGCGGACACCACAAGCACTCTCTGAGGGGAGAGGTTCTCTAGAATCTCAGCATGGAATGGCTCTTTCTCAAAAACAGGATTGTTGTCATTAACATCCAACACTGTAATTTCGATTTTCTCATAAGCCGAGTATGGAGGAAAGCTTTGATCCCTGGCCTCTATCCACAATACATATTTGTCAATATTCTCAAAATCCAGAGGCTTTTTGATGGACAGCTCGCCTGAAAGCTGGTCTACATGAAAAGCGTTGTCCAAGTTTCCGCTTGCAATGTAGTATGACAAAGGCCCAGCCCTGGTAGATGTGCCAGAAACCTTTGTGACGATAGTGTTAATGGCTTGGTTTTCTGGGAAGGTGAAGCTTTTGTCTTTGAGTTTGATAACGGGGAAGTCCCCACCTGTCACAAACCTCACGGTCACAGTGGTGCTATCTGTTTTGGGGTTGCTGCCCCCATCTTTCACACGAACTGTAAATGTGACCTCAGAACTGCCAGTCAATTTTTCGCTGGCCGTGATGGCACCTCGGACTGGGTCGATCTTGAACTTCTCAGAATTTCGACCACTGAGAGAGTAGTGCAGCTGAGAATTGGAGCCAGAATCTTCATCTGTTACCGTTACAGCAAACACTAGTGAGCCTGCACACAACCCAATGAGATAGAAAAGAATCAATTATGATGATCAAGTACATTCTGTGAATTACATTCATTTTATTATTACACTTTCTGTAAAAGATATTTTTCAATTACCCCTTTTCATTTGTTTTTACAAAGTCCATTAACCCTTTCTTTAATCACTCACCAGGGGAGGTGGAGGCAGGTATGTGTGTGACATAAGGGTGATGGTGAAATCGCGGTGGATTGTCGTTGATGTCGGTCACTACCACAGACACCATGGCTGAGCTGGAGAGGGGTGTCGGCTGCCCACCATCTGATGCCACCACCAGCAGTTGGTAGCTGCTCCGTGTTTCCCGGTCCAGCAGAGAGCTGGTTATGATCTGCCCTGTAGCAGGATTTATGGAGAACTGCCCATCTCCTCCACTCAGACTGTAACTGTGGAAGAAACACAATGCATAAGGTCAAGCAGTCACTTTAGCTTTGTACAGTTGTATATGACATAAAGGGGTTCGATGTATGAAATATGTAAACTCAAAAGGGACGAATGGCAATACATAGAGAATCACTTTTTAGTACAGCTCCTTATTTAGGGTTATAAAACATCTAGAAATAAACCATCACAAATACTACTAAACACAGCAGTAAAAGCAGTATTTCTCAGAAATACTGACAAAAATAGGGACTGCAATAGCAAACGTTTGGGTCAATTTTATGGCAGTTGGAGAAAAAGCAACAAAAAAGACATATCTGACATGCTGTGTCTGCTTTTGTGTGGTTCTTTTCCCATCATTTACAGAGCAGTCCTATGGAGGGCACTGTTTCATCCTTCCAGAACACCACGAGGACACAACTGGGACACATGTGGCAACAAAACCAAACTTTTCAAAAATATAACTTCCATAAATCACTCAAACGTACCCACAATTTCTTACAGCTCTAGAACAAAGAGACAAAAGTTTATGTGAGTTCACTGAACAGCTTTCACTTGTTTCCTTCTTTCAGAGATTTCCCGTCATCCTTCACAAGGATCATGGTCTTTTAGAGACGTCCCAGGAATCCCTCTGACCAAAAATGCAGCATTTTTGCAAGGCCCGACGAGTATCTGGTTTCATTGCTCAGTTTGGGGCGTCCACCCTCTTGGCTCTTTGACGTAAACTCACTCTGACATGAACATGTACACACACATGAGCTTGTACCGAGCCTGCATCAGTGGTACAGGAATTGCACCACCAAAACAAGCAACAAATTAGAGAACAAAGTGCAAATAACAACCTCGATGAAACAACAGTGACATCCAGTTACGTACCCACTACGAACACTGAAATATCAGTGAGTGGGTGAGAGCAACAGGCTGAAGCAAATATCCTGTAATGGGACAGTTTGGGGGTGTATTGAAGGATGGAGCCCCTCAGAGCCCCCCCATTGGGCGCTGGTCTCTCTGTCACTGCCCATCATCATCCTCATTAGCGTTTCGGCAAAACTGGAGCACACTGCTCACCCCCCATCAACCCCCCGTGGAGCGTGGGCTGGTTTAGAGGGATGTTTGACTGATTTGAGCATATGCTTCTGTGTAAATGTGTGAACGCAGCCTCTACGTAAGCTTAAAAGGTGAAATTAAAGTAAATGTGTGTATGAGAGTTCAAATGTGTCCAGCCATAATATCAAGGCTATGAGATTTGTTTGCACCTTTATTGCATGATTGTGTGCAGGGCTTAAAATGGCACTCTGACCAAAATGAAAAAGTGACCATTGCTTTATCTGTTGTAAAGATGCCTACTCACCTCCTACAGTGGTGCTATAGAAGTCCCAGGAGATTTTATGGTTTAAAGACTAGGAAACCCCTCTTCTGATGATGCACATTGAAGGTAGGAGGAACTTTCGAAAATGCTTTGAGGTGGATACTGGAGGCCTGGCCGCTTGAATTTTTTCTCATCAGCTCACTGATGCAGAAAGAAGCCAGATAGCTAGCATAACTACTAGAAAGCCGAACAACACACCTGTATTTATTAGGTTCTGCATCAGTGGCTATGCTAGCACAGATTTTCTTTATTGCAGTGTCGGAGGGTATGCCGCAGTTTCCCATCATATCCACCGAGATAGCGAAGTGACTTTCCCCTGTGACTTTCCCCCATGGCTCAGAGGCTTCTTGGGCTGACCGCTCGAGCAATGCTACACCACAACTATGAGACTGTTTGGACTAGCCGCTTGAGTGATACCACCATAACTTGAGCGACGCTACACTGCAGTTCAAAGGGTGCCTGGTCTGGCTGCTCGAGTGACACTACATCGCAACTATGCGGCTGCTTGGGCTGGCCACTTGAGCGGAGCTACACCACAGTTCAGGGGCTGCCTGGTCCAGCCGTTTGAATGATGCTACACTGCTACTACGTGGCTGCTTGAGTGAAGCTATATCGCAGCTATGTGGCTGCCTGGGCGAACTTCTAGAGTGATGCTATATCATAGCTACGTGGCAGCCTGGGCCAGCTGCTTGAGTGAAGCTACACTGCAGTTACAAAGCTGCTGTAACTGAGTTACTAGTTAACTAGATATTCATCTCTGACGAGACAGCATACATGTGACACAGTTTGTCTAAGTTTTTGTGTGTTTGCGAGTATGTCTAGTACCTAATAACTCCATTTTGGCCCACATCTGCATCAGAGGCATTGACCAGCAGCACATCACTTCCTGTCGGTGCATCTTCGGGGATAGAAGTGTGGAAGGATGAAGAGGAGAACAATGGCACCATGTCATTCACATCATCCACCAGCACTGTCACTGTCGCTGAGCCGCTGAGAGAGGGAGAACCTGAGAGATATAGAGAATAAGAGAAAGAGAGAGAGGAAGTTAAAGGTTGAGGTTGTCAAAATGACTCAATTAAAAGTTACTTTATTTTTTAAAAATCTACATAATTATATCTTCTTAATGATTCAGCAATGTTTAGTTGGCAGTTTCAATCATAACATTTATACTTTAAATTGTTAAATTCTTCTATTCTTGTCCAAAAATAAGAAATGCAATTTGATTGAAAATCATTAACTTGTCATACATTGTTCATGTACAGTACTGTGCAGAAATCAGACATATCATTCATTTAATTTCTAGTCAAAACAGTCATTAAGTACAAGCTGTTCACTTCTCAGGGAATATTATACATAAGATAGCCCACTTGGAAGGGAATCAGGCAAACTGTACTTAAAGTTTACTTCTTTAAAAGATGTATAACTGTCAAGAAATGTTTACTGTGTAAAAAGACATAAAAGTAGCAAACTTGCAAATCAAACAAAGCAGAAAATACAACCAAATTCTAAGACTGAACTTGAAGATGTGGAAAAATATCCCTGGAGATTTTTTTTTTGAAAAACTGAAAGCGAGCCTCCTGAAAGGACAGAAAATACTGAACAAAATATATTTTTGTAGTTATATAATTTATTTTAAAAATAAATATATGTTGTTTTATATATATATATATATATATATATATATATATATATATATATATATATATATAGTTGAAATATTTAGTTGGAAAGGCTTTTATGTAATTTCCTGTTAAACGTATGTTTTCTGCTTTATGAGTAACTTCTACATAATGGCGTTTAGACTGGAAATTAAATTAATATAGGGTGGTCTCTGATGTTTACTCAGTACTATATGTGTGAATCCTGAGCCTGATTAAAAGCCTCACGTATGAACAACAGATCTACATACTTTTGAAAGCAACATACTATGGTCACACTAGTAAAGCTTCTTTGAGTTGAGTTGAGGTCCATCACAGCACAGCACAGACTGCATGCTTTATCTAATGGTTGCCAGTATCAGTGAGGGGAAGGGAAGCATGTTTCAAATTCAAGCAAATCATTTGATGATTTCTAGCAAAACAAATCAAAATTGAATTACAGAGATGTGGGATTAACTGTCTTCTTCCAGTCAGTGCATGGATGTCCTCAATTTGGTCATGAAAATGGGCCAAATGCAAACGTAATTGTGGAATTCATGATGGCAGAATCTGACTGCTTCATATTACAGAATGCCCATATTACTGCATAGAGATCTCTTATAGTGCTCTTGCACTGGACAGTGAGGTATGAGTGGAGCAAGAAATACAAAAGATTAGTCTTAAAAAAGTGCTACAAAGGGTTCTTTAAGCAATGCCATTAAAGAACATTTTTGGTTACCTAAAGAACGCTGTTTTAAAAAGAGCTTTGTGAATCTTTTTAAAAGGTATAAAAACTTTCATATTTATGTCAGGGCTCTTCCTAGAACTTCCTAGGTTCTTTCTTCCATTGAAAGGTTCTTTAGAGAACCAAAAACATATTGGTTAAACACAGCAATCACAGAACTGAGCTGGAAATAATGCACACCATTGAAACAAAATTGTCACAAATTAGGTGGAGCTAGAAATATTGCAGATCACTGATTGGTAAAACATAAATATCACATAATGGGTGGAGTTAGAAATAGTGCAGACCACTGATTGGTCAAACACAGTCTCACATAATGGATGGACCTAGAAATAGTGCAGACCACTGATTGGTCAAACACAGCCGTCACATAAGGGGTGGAGCTTGAAATAGTGCAGACCATTGATTGGATAAGCACAGTCGTTACAGAATGGGTGGACCTAGAAATAGTGCAGACCATTGATTGGTCATACACAATCCTCACAGAAAGGGTTGAGCTTGAAATAGTGTGGACCATTGATTGGTCAAACACAGTCCTCACAGAATGGGTGGAGTGTGAAATAGTGTAGACCATTGATTGGTCAAACACCATCATTACAGAATGGGTGGAGCTAGAAATAGTGCAGACCATCGATTTGTCAAACACAGTCATCACAGAATGGGTGGAGCTTGAAATAGTGCAGACCACTGATTGGTCAAACACAGTCATCACAGAACTGGTGGAGCCAGAAATAGTGCAGACCACTGATTGGTCAAACACAGTCGTCACAGAATGGGTGGAGCTAGAAATATTGCAGACCATCGATTGGTCAAGAATGGTTGGCACTAGAAGTATTGCAGGCCATTGATTGGTCAAACACAGATGTCAGAGAATAGATGGAGCTCGAAACAGTGCAGACCATTAAATAGTCAAACACAATCGTCACTGGATGAATGGCACTGGAAATAGTGCAGCCCAATGACTGGTCAAACACAGATATCACAAAATGGATAGACCTAGAAATAGTGTAGCCTACTGATTGGTCAGACATAAACGTCATATAATGAGTGGAGCGAGAAATAGTGTAGCCTATTGTTTATCAAACATAAACGTCACAGATTGGGTAGAGCTTGAAATACTGCAGACTATTGATTGGTCAAACACAATCCTCACTGAATAAGTGGAGCTACAGACTATTGATTGGTCAAGCATACATGGCACAGGACAGGTATAACTAGAAATAGTGCTGGCTATTGATTGGTAAAACACAACTGTCAGAGAACAGGCAAAGCTAGAAATATGAGCAATGTGACCAAAAGCATGTGGGAAATATTGTGACCACTACACAACTTCCGAAATTTTGTGATGGGAAACGGACACAGGTATGACCATGATCATGGCCTGGACAGTTACAGATTCTGATAACTGTACTGTGCTGTACTGCACTGTCTATTAGATTGACAGCTTTAACTCTGTCTTGGCCCAGGCAGATGGTCAGTTCCAAAACACCTTGGGATTATCGTGAGTTTATAATCTGAAACATCTTTCGTATGCTGTGATCAGAGTTAGAAAAAGCAGCCATCTGTTTTTTTAGGAGCAGTATCTTTCGCTGCCAGATCAGCGTCCTACGCTGTGATGAAACAGCACAATCAAAAAGCACACAATAACGCAGCATAATCTCCAGGAGCTCTGGGTGGATCGGGGGGTGGGGGGAGCTTCCAAACCGCTGGTGAGGTTTAAATATAGAGTTTGCTGCAGGGGGCTATGGGGAACCGCAGCAGTAATCACACTGTGTGTGTGCATCTGACTCTATTTAAAGCCGGGAAGCTCTCTGCAAAGTTACTCAGCGCAGTCGGAGGAGGAGAATCTGCTATTTTCAGCAAAAAAAAAAGAAATCCATGTGTGTTCCCCCCTCCGGTGAGTGATGAAGCCAGCCTCCCTGCGTCTATAGAGATAAAGCTACATCAATAGAAGACAAAAACTAGAAAAGAAAGAACATGGAAAGTAGCTGCAGCACAGAAGTCAGGAGAAGGATGCTACTGCAGAAAGAAGAACAGAGAAGGAAGAATAAGACAGAAGAAAGAAGTATAGAGAAAGAAATAAAGAGGAAAAGAGAGAGAAAGAATGAAAAAGATTCAGAAAAACAGAAAGAAAGAATGACAAAGAAAGAGAAAGAGAAAGAAGATAAAAGAGAAAGAAACATGAAGCAAGAACTATGAAAAGGACAGAAGAAAGCAAGAAAGAATGAAAGAAAGGGAGTTGGGATAGAAAAGAAAAAGGAAAAGTGACAGAAAAAAGAGAAAAATAAAAAATAGAACATGACGGAAAAGTAGAAACAAACATAAAACAAACAAATACTTTGATAGAATGAGAAGGAAGAAGGAAAGAAAGTAAAAGTAAGAAAAAGAAAGAAAGAAAGAAAAAAGAAAGAAAGAAAGAAAGAAAGAAAGAAAGAAAGAAAGAAAGAAAGAAAGAACAAGAGAACATAAAACAGACAAAAATAGAGAGAAAACAACAGAAAATAAGAAACAAACAAACATAAAACAAACAAATACTTGGAGATGGAATGAGAAAGAAGGAAAGAAAAAAGAACAATAGCAAGAACAAAATGAAAGAAAGAAAATAGAAAATAGATGGAAAAAAGGAGACAAAAATAGAGAGAAAACGACAGAAAAGAAGAAACAAACAAACATGAAACAGACAAATACTTGGAGACGGAATGAGAAAGAAAGCAAGAAAGAAGGAAAGAAAAAAGAAACAAATGGAGCTGAAAGAAAGACAGAAAGAAAGAAAGAAAGAAAGAAAGAAACAAACAGACAAATAAACAAAGAAAAAATTAAGAAAAAGGTCGACAGAAAAAGAGAGAGAGTGTGATAAAGAGAATGAAACGCTGCCTCTCCCTGTAACTGAAAGTGATCAATGATTTGTGCTGAATTCAGTCTGTTAGTTTGAGACACAGAGCTGCTCCTCTCTGTATCCTCACTCAGCACAAAGCAAAGAATCAGAACCACAAAAAGACAACAGAGAGACATGAAACGACCGAAAGAAGCGCAAAATGAAAGAGAAGCAACAAAAGAGCCGTTCTCTGGAGATTTGGGATGAGCTGGAGGCCCTGGGTTATTTGTGGATTATTCCGGATTAGTGTAATTAATAACATGTGTTCATAAACCTTTAGCGCGTTGCTAAATCTCCTCTCATCCTCATTTGGATGACAAAGGGATTAGCATATTGCCAGATTAGAATTAGCATTTGTGGAGCATGTGGCTACATTCAGGAAACGTGATTAAACAGGGAGAACATCCCGTGCGTGTGTGTGTGTGTGTGTGTGTGTGTGTGTCGCCTTCACTTGAAAACATTGCTGAATTTGCAGCATCTTTTCTTCAGAATGCACTGAGCTGCTGGACCACAGGGCAAAACAAAATCACCAGAGTACAAAAAACATGCACGTGAACACACACACACACACACACACACACACACACACACACACACACACACACATATAAACACACACACGCATCTATAAACAAAAGTAAACAATTCCAAATCAAACATTCCAGAGACAATTATCGCCAACCATAACCCTAACTGCCAGATCACTGTAGCGTGAGTCATCATTCTCTCTGCACTTTCTTTGTATTGTGCAGCTTGAAATCATAAAACTGCACACACACACATACACAACCACACACACTCACACATACATACATATTCATGCTACACATTCAAAAGTATCCAGACACTTAATCTAATTAGCAAATTTAGCTACTTTAGACTGTGTAATCTCCATAGAAAAACATTGCCAACTGAATGCTCTGGAGCAGCCACACATGAGAGTAAGATCATCTAAACTCACACACCAGCCTTCCTATCCTCAAACAGTCTGATGTGTTCCGTCCCATAACATAACCATGAACCGGCTACTTTGATAGGAAAGGGCTGTTTGACTGACAAGCAAAAGCCCTCAGGGCCTTGTGGGCCTTCACAGAAGGCCTAATAATATCTGGGAACTAAAAATACCTGTACATTTTAGTTTATTTTTTATTCAACAGAATCATGTGAGCATTTACTTTACTGTTCTGTTCTGGATGGAAACAAATGGGTTAAATCCTAGAAACAGCTTGCAGAAAATCTGGCCAAACAGGAATTGTTTTTTTTTGGTGTCTATAGATTGACGTACAACTGGATAGAACTTCGGGAGCTGAAGAGAAGGCCTAAGGAGTTGGATTAACTATCAGCATGTGAGTCACAGAGGAATCGATCAATCATGTTTTGATTTTCAGCAGGCAGGACCAATTTTGTAAGAAAAAAGTAAACTAATCAGTGACTTGTTACAAACAGAAAACAGCTCTATACCAGAACACATTACTGAAAAGTCATTGTGAAACTGCTACAAGATAGATGCTAATGTATCTGTCACACGCTTCAAGTTAAATATGGAATGTCTTTTAAAAGCTTCAAAAGTCTGTGTTTAATCTAGCATGGCCGAAAAATGTTCATACGAATCACACTTAGCTTAGTGCTGACAAACTAGAAAATAGCATTTTAGTGAAGGTGGGATTTTAACATTGATGACCTGAATTGAAGGCCTAGCTCTTATAGTCAGAGTAGTATTTGGGCTTTTTAAGACGCAATGATGTGAGCTTCCCAAATTCTTTGAATCCAACTACAGTACTTCAAAAGGCTCAGTCATGGCATGACAAGTGGGCAACTGCTTGCAAACATTTGCTTCCTGTCAGACAGATACAATGTACTGCATGGAAGTGTAATCACAATGAACCAATCAGAATGGAACGCATAAAATGGCATATAAAATAGTTGTGGCCAGCTGTGTATAGTGTACATATCAGATGCTCCATGCACATGTGAGTGAAGCATCTGAGCCTAAGGTCACCATGCCCAAAGCCAGGCATGGGCTAGAGGGGTATAAAGCCCCCAAGCACTAGGCTTTTGAACAATTCTACTGTGTTCTCTGGAGTGATAGAGTTTCATCCAATATCTTTGGGGTGAGCTGGAGTGATCATCCAACATCAGTACCTAACCTTACTAATGTTCTCATGGTTGAATGCACTAAAATTCTTACAGCAATGTTCCAACATCTAATTCCAACCACATTCTGCCACACCTGCTCCAGTTAATTAACTTCTTAAGAAGTCTTTCTTTGGCTATATCAGATGTATTAGTGTTAGGTAAGGGGCAATTAGATGCTGGTTAAAGCTAAACTCCACAGGAAGTAGATCTTCAGTCTAGACACTGATCCAGTGTAAAGCTATCCCAGAAGAGTAGAGGCTGTTACTGCAGCAATTAATACCCTTGATTTCAGAAGAAAGGTGAGCAGGAGTCTATAATCGTTTGACTTATAGACACTGAGGGTATTAACAAGAAGGAATTTTTTTGTCCCAATTTTTGTCCTTATCATCAGATTAGGATGTAAATTCCTTCTTTTGGGACAGTAAATCTTCATAGAAAGTCTGAAAACAGCTGCTATAGTGAAACTATATTTAACAGTTGAGACTTTAGGCATGAAAGGTTGCTACAGAATCCGGAAAAACGGATGTTTTCCACATCCACGTTGGTTCTTTCCCCATCGCACCGGGTTCCTCGATGGTTTTCCCAAAAAATCCAGCTAGTTTGAAAGTTTGAAAGACTTAATCTGATGACAGACATTTAAGTCTGGGGAGGAATGTATATGTAAGAGCAGGAATCATAGGGGAATATTTGCAAATAACTGTAATAATTTGTTTTCTATTTTTTTTATCTTACAAATTTGTAATTATACTGTTACAGTAAAGCGAAGATGAGGGAAAGTAGTCGCTAACTAATTGATAGTAACATTATAGAAAAAAATGACTTACAGAGATACTATTAGATCCACGTTTGCCCTCCTTTAGGTTTACAATGGTCAGTTCGCCTGGCTATCGGCGATGCTACCAACCACACCCTTCTGCTGTTTGTCTGCTCTTATGCCGTTTCAGTATAGCAGCTACTTGTAAACTTTTCTATCATGTTTTTTCTCAAGCTTAGCGCTACAACTGGAGGGGTGTTGCCCTCACCTCCCTGTTCAGTTTTGGGGGGCCAATCCCTCAATGTGCCCCCTATAGTTGGCGCCTATGAGTGTAGATATACACCCACCCACACAGGCATACTCATACACACATTCACTGACAGGTGTGTGTGAACGTGACAGGTATGCAGTGAATCATCATTTCAGGTAGATTAGAAGATCAGGTGACTGCCTTTGATCCTTTACGGTAAACAAACAAATCTGCTAACGTGTTTGTTTATCAGCGCTCACTGACTGCCAGTTTCTGAGGCCTGTCTCACAGAACCTAACAAGCCCAAACACTCTCTCTCTCGCTCCCTCTCTCTCTCTCTCTCTCTCTCTCTGGGCTTCCAGCTTATTAACAAATATTTTTTTTTTATTACAGCCATTAAAACCACTGATTAAAATGAGGTGCGTTTTCAGCACATGGAGAACAATCTGTATCTGGTGTGCAGCTGCATCTGTCTATGGGAATTGTCACTTAAAAATCAGTAGTTAGCATTTTTCATAGACTTTCACAATAGTGTAGGTCCCCTTGGCAAGCACAGCCGAATTAAAGTCATTTGTAAAAACAATAAAAAAACATCTTGTGTCTTTCAAGGCCGCATTTTCTGAAAGCCACACCACACAGCCACAAACACAAACACTGTTCCTCGTCTCGGCGCTCCAACCATAGCAGCGCCGTTTCCACGCCATTGTTCCTCGTTTGCCTCGTTTCGAATCCAGAAGCGCTCGAAGGACGGAGTTTTTGTTTTGTTCCTGGAGGCCGCTGGCCTGCGTCCAAAGGTTTTGCTTTTTTAGCAGGAAGTGAGGTCATTACCTGTTTATGAGCGGGACGAGAGAGGGCAAGAGGTTCTGAACATGAACCAGAGACACGGTGGACCCAAATAACCCTCCCACACAAACAAGGCCTGATTCAAGAGCTGATTTGTTTTGTACAAAAGCTAATCCATGATAATCTAGCCCACCTAAACCATCCCCCCTAAACACACACACACACATACACACTCTTTAAAAGAACAGTACCTATATATAATAATAATATATCTCAGATGTATTATATATGTGTAAATAATTCAACGTAATATCCAGTGCATGATGTAATATCCAGTGCATGAGGTGCACTTGCATATATATATATATATATATATATATATATATATATATATACATATATAGTTAGATACAAGTTAGTAATTTTGACCTTTTATATAGAATACATATGACTGTGCTCGCAGGAAAAATACAAGAAATCTATGAGATGAAGCATAGCGGTATGAAAGCGACAGGCTGAATTCATGGAGGAGTTGGAACTGTTGCTCTTACTGGATGTACTGGATACTAGTTCTATAATAGTACTGAATTACTAAAAGTAATAAATACATTCTGATGAAGCTTATTTGATTTTCCAATCCTATAGCTATAACAATATGCACTGAATTTTAAATGGAAGATTAATTGATTAATAATATATATATATATATATATATATATATGCAGAGCTTTTGTAAAAAGCAATTTACAGTCAGGAAAATCTTGTTGCTTCTGTGGGAAAGTCATATCTTTCTTTGATTTTCCAAGAAAACTCCCTCATAAAGGACTTGGCCATTCCTGGATGCTGCTTTTATGCCCAAGCATGATTGCATCACCTGTTTAAGATGTTGTTAGAACATTTCACAATGTTCCAAGTCTTAAATTGCCAACTTTTTTGGACTGTTTTGCAGGCATTAATTTCTGAATGAGCACATGTTCACCATTACAAATCTTGTCTTTATACTGTTTTTGTCCAAAAACAGATCAAAGTAGATTTCTGTTTTCATGTGCATTTTACCTACTGTCCTAACTTTTTTAGAACTGTGTTTGTAGTTTGTTGACGTAAGGGTTGGTGATGCAACTGAATTTAGTAAAACGATTGGTCGAAACTAACTTGTGTTTTGACCAATAACTTGTGTTTCGACTTACGCAAGTCCGGTGCAACACAGAGCTGCCACTCTCATTGTTGTATCACACTGACAGCTAGACTGCAGGCTGCAGACTTATTTTTGACTCTCTGACCAATCCGAATGTACGGTCAGATGTTTCTGACCTTACTGCCTCATTCAGAATCCCCCCCTCACACTTTTCACATACAAACACACCCACCCAGAAAAACAGACCTGTCTCACCTTCCTGTCATTCTAATTCAAATTCAGCTCCGCTCTGCTCTCCACTACTCAAGCTTCCTGAAAGCTCATCTGAGAGACAACTAGGCAGACCACCCTAGTGCAGCTTCTCCCCTTCAAACTTAAAACCACATTTATAACGCCAAAATACAGATGAATTTCAGCCTGTAGAAGCCCTTATCGCTGGCAATAACAGAGGCCCTTATCCCCAGCAATAGTAGGAGCCCATTTCCCTGGCGCTAATAGAACCACAAAGTAATTTTATAATAATTCTTTCTCGCTCATAGCTCATTAAAATTAGCCAAGAATTTCAGTTGAAAGTGCAGATTGTAACCTTTTGGTTCACATTTGTATTTGTAAGTAGGCGAGGAGATTTTGTTATGATTTGAATTGATGAAAAGTTATTGTAGTGTGTACAGTCTTGTTTTATGGAACGAAAAACCATCCTTTCTGTTTTTGCCATATTTTCATCATTTGTTGACATCAAAAACAAACACCAAAAACTTGAAAGCACACTTGAACCTCGAACTTGTCAACACAGAATGCTAATCAAATGCAAATGTAAATTATGACATAAGTAACTATGCAATTGATTATGTAATTCTCAAATTGGAAATGTTGTCATTTTCTGACTTTGGCAGGTAATTTTATGCAGTTTCACAGTCTCTGCGTGTTGTGTTTTAGGCCTATCCTTTGTGTTCTGCATGGTCTTGTTTTCATTTTTTTGATATCTTGTACTACAGCTCAGCCTCAGCTAATGAGATACTGCACTCAGTAAACACTCCTAGAAGACAGCCAGTCTGACAGGGATAAAAATTGACAAAACTGACATTTCAATAGTGAACAATAATGTAAAGAGTCAATCATGTTTCAAAAACTGTCAACATATTGGTTTAAGTTTTGTAATTTTAGCCTATCATGGACTTGTGTGCTCAAGCCCAAATACTGAATTTACGAGTCCCGCTTTTTCTGCCGCTGGGAAACTGGCACTGTTTGTTTGTGTGCTACATGAGAACAACGAGAACAGGAAAACAACGATGGAAAATGTGCATAACTGGGTTTCATAATCACAGCTCTTTCACTGGCACAAAAAAGAAAGGCAGTAATAGAGGAAAGATGAGGAGAGGTAGACACACACACACATACAAACACACACCTTGGTTGGGTTTTATACAGTGTAAGGACATGGGGCCATACATATGTACCACATGCTTTATATATTGTTTATGTACCTATATCAGAAAACACAGGTTTGGGCTCTGGGATGGTCTGTTTGGCTTATATATATATAAATATATGCAAAAGTAAAAAGTAAATAAATATATAAATGAAACTATTTCAACTATCTGTTGAAACCCCATGCATTAATTGAGAAAGTAATAAGCTAAATATGAACAAAATAATCATTTATAGTATACTTTCTATTGGGAGGTGTCTCACCCAAGCCCTAAACTCTTAAATAATAAAATAATAATTGCATTTGTATCTATCTATTATCTATAACTGCCCCATGTCACTGCCAAAACTAAAGAGTTTTAGTACACAGGTGGAGCCTTATTTAAGCCACACCCCTCATTTTGGAACACAAAGTAAGACTGCATGGCCACACGGTGAGCAGTTTGATCCCATTGTTTGGACGTGAATGTGTTGCAGAGTGTGAAAATCAGTGTGGAACATCAAGAATTGTCGCTACCGAAACCCATTTTCTGCAATAAAGTAATTTTTTTGTACTTTAATGAAAAATATTATGATTGTATGTGTGTACAACTATTCAAAGTTGTGGTTGCTAGTCATGTGCTAGAGTTCTGCTCAAAATGAGTTAAAACTGTCATTACCGAAACAGAAACTTTCACAAGTTTCACAACTTCACACAAGTTTCAGTAGCATTATAATCATTTTGATGCTGACTGGAATGTTCAATTATTTACTTTATAAAATAAACATAACTAAGTTATAGAGTCCAAGTCACAATTCTGACTTTGAACGAGCTTAGTTTAAGCATTTATATGCAAAACTAATATGTTCCACTTTACAAAGTCAGCACTCTTGTGTTAAGTAACCTACACTGTGCCTCACATTGTAGGTTACACACACACACACACTCTAGGTTTCCTAAGCTGGTCCGTCTAATCTGATTGGAGGTCAGAGGGCAGTGCTGGAAAACAAGCTGCACTGACCTGATGTGGCTCACTCACTGATGTGTGTGTGTGAGTGTGTGTATGAGAGAGAGACAGTGTGTTTTATGTGAGTTTACTTTAGCAGTGATGTCTGTAAACTGTGTACAGCAGCCAAAGGACTTAACAGCAACTGTTTAACCAACAAATCAATTCAGCAAGTCAACCAGCACTCGTACACTGTAAAAAATGACTCAGTGTTTTAAAAAAAAGTGAAGTAACCTGGTCACCTTAAGATTTTGAGTTCATTGAGCTTATAATAATAATAATAATAATAATAATAATAATAATAATGATACAAAGAAGAAGAAGAAGAAGAAGAAGAAGAAGAAGAAGGTTTTACAACCAGATTATGAACTTGTTAAAATTAAAACGTGTGTAAGATACAGTGGGCTCCAAAAGTCTGGTGAGACCACTTGTGAAAGTGCTTCTATTATGCATTTCTTCTTAATTTAATGCAACATTTCTGAGCACAAATGATATTATTAGCATCACAACTTGAGTGAAAAGAACAATTTTTGAATGCTTACATGAATTTAGGAGTTTCTTTGTATTTGGTATGTCCACCTTGGCATGAACTCCACACGTTTGTGCAAAAGCCTCTAATCAGTAGGTCAAATCCACCTGAGAGTCGTTTGAACACAAGCTATAATGGAGGGAATAAGACTAATAAAAAATCTGACTTTTTTATACAAAAGCCTGAAGGTCAATTTCACATATGTGCTTCAGGTTGAATAGTGGTTTAGAAATAGAGCAGAATCTTGAACATTTCTTCTTCGTTTTAATTTTTATAGCTTTGTGTGTGTGTGTGTGTGTGTGTGTGTGTGTGTGTGTGTGTGTGTTCACTAATCCTCAGCAGTGCTTTGTCTCTGATGTATTGTTTCTCTTCTCTTCTCCAGAGACGGGCCAAATACCGATCATATCACAGTCACAGCTTACTCATCCACTACGCAATTACACCATCTCTGTCTTACACACAACACACACACCTACCAGGGATTACAGTTTCCTGCTGGAGACACTTTGTCATAAGGACTCCCTTCAGCCAGTGTAATATTAGACTTTGAACAAACACTTCTAAAGCAGCGCTCTTAGAGACGACGCCTGACCTTTCTAATCGAATCACAGAAGGCCAGCATTAAAGGAATAGTTCAGTAAAAAAACTCATTTGCACAATTTACCCCTTTTTTCAAATGTAGTCAACTGAACCAAGGCACTGATGATGTCTGAACGTTTCTTCTATTAGCTTTGGAAACCTATATTGCTTCAAGTAGCATTGTGCTAACTCTATGCTTAAACCATCACACATTCACTTCAACCTATTGAGTTGAGTTGGTGAATAATCTAAACAGACCTGCTTATTGTCACTGTAACTGAATTTTTTTTCATTTCATTTTTTACATAATATAAAATTGCCAGCTGTCCTTCACATTGTGTGAACATTTCATGATGAACAGACCAGCAGAAATGGTCTAAAATTACTTGGAATAAATCATTTTTTCTATTAACTCCCTTTGAAAGAACATTTTTTTCCTTCTCCTGTAAAGTTATTACGTTTCTGATATTGTCTGGTGTCTACAAAAAAGGACAAAAGTACGTCACACAGCTAAAAACAGTACATCAGCCAACTTAAAGCAGGCTATCGACAGGAAATTGAATTAATTAGCCATTAGGTATGGAGAGTGGTCATGTAACTGCATGAGCTTAGCCTTCGCATGCAATCCACTTACATAGCACACCACATTCATTCCTTACAGATTACCCCAGACAAGCTCGAAGACAAAACATTTACATCTATGACACATTCAGACCAATTCCAAAAAAGTTGGGACAGAAGGAAAAATATAAACAAAAACAGCAAAATGTGGAAATCTTTTTTGACCCGTATTCAACAGAAAAAGTGCAAAGACAATATAAGTGATGTTTCTCTTAATTAACTGCTGTTTGTATAGATAAGCTTATACTAAATTTGATGCCTGAAACATGTTCCAAAAACATTCAGACAGGGGCATGTTTACCACTGTGTTACCTCACCTTTCCTTTTAAAAGCGTTCAGTAACTGTTTGGAACACCAATTGTTATAGTTGTGAAAGTGGATTTTTTCCCCATTCTAGCTTGATCTAACACTTCAGCTACTCAACAGTCCAGAGTCTCTGCTGTAGTATATTGTGCTTCATAATCTACCACGTTTTCAATGGTAAACAGGTCTGAACTGCACATGCAGAATGTGGCTTGGTGTCTTGCTGGAACAAGCAGGGGCTCCCCTGAAAAAGACGTCATTTAGATGGCAATATATGTCCCTCCAAAATGCATATGTATCATATCATCAGAGAAGCATGTCATGTGTTTTCAATGAACTGCCGTCTGAGGGATCAAAGGTCACAGGCATTCAATATTGTTTTTCAGCCTTGCAGTTTATGCACAGAGAGTTCTGTAGGTTCTCTGAATCTTTTAATGATATTAGATGGTAAAACCCATAAATTGCTTACAATTGTGGGTCAAGAAGGTTGGACTATTCGCTTACAGAGTTTTTTCAAAGTGGTGAATGAGCCTTTCATGAATGTTCCTTTTATATTCACTCATGATAGCATTCACCTGTTTATCTGTGGAAAGTTCCAAAACAGGTGTTTTTTATCGTTCCACAAGCTTCCCAGTCTTACATTGGCCATGTCCCAACTTTTTCTGGAATGTGCTGCAGGCATTACATTTGGAAATAGTGTGTATTTATTAAATCAATAAAGTGGATATGGTAAAATATTAAAGGTATCTTTTTTGTACTGTTTTCAATTAAATACCTGTAAAGAACAGTTTAAAAAACACTTCTTTCTGTTTCTATTTGAATTTTACCTGCTGTCTCAAAGTATGTTTGTATTATTAAATAAAGGAAAGGTGCTCTCTGTCTTTTGCATAGTACTGCATTAATAAAGTATATATAAATATATGTATTTATGTTTGTTTATTCCCTGCTAAATTTCAAATTAGATGTATCCATATTAGTGGTTTATTAGGGGTTTATACACCCCTAACACACATACACACACACACGCATGTACTCTACAATGAACTAGGCCATCTCACTACAGACCAAACTGACCAGGTCCATCTGTCCAGTGTTCCCAGTGTCTAACTCACATAGACACCACTCTCTAACCCACACACATACCCACACCAACAGTCCTTCTCTCACTAACTCACTCAGACATCTCTGAGTGTGTAATCCTCCTGTAAGTCGTGCCAGTAGCAGAGTGTCTAGCACAAACATATGGTCCAGTCTAAGCCTCTTACACTTTACCATCACTCCACACACATACAAAGTGCAGGGTGTGTGTCCCACACCCCAAAAACCAAAGGGGGTCCCAAAGACACTTGTAATTACAACTTAAAGCCCCAGAGAGATGTGTGAAGGGATTACTGAGGATGAGCATCATGGGAATGCTAGCAAAGAGCGTGGGTCCAAATTTGGAGTTAGAAGTATACAATCACTGATATAAAGACATAAAAGAGACTCACTGAATTGAAGGTCTAATGTGGTTGGTATAGTGTAGTTGGTAACACCTCTGCCTTTTATGCAGTAGACTGGGGTTCAATCCCCTGCCTGGGCAAAGACCCTACACTATACCAATAAGAGTCCTTGAGCAAGACTCCAAACACCACCTTGGCCTACTTGTGTAAAATTATCAAACTCTAAGTAGCTTTGGATAAGAGCATCTGCTAAACGTCATAAACGTAAAAGTAATGTCATAATCTAAAGAATGATTTCCCAAAGTTGGGCTGCTAGGGAGCAACGAGAGGTGAAAATAAAGGGATAAGAACCCCTTGCTGTGAAAACAATGCACACCTCTCCACGAAGACAGCCATGCAGAGATAAAACAGACAACAGAACTGCAGCTTTCTTGGCATGTACAGCTGATACAACACAAAAATATATATAAATGTTGACTCACTTGCCAAAACATTCACTTTCAGCTTTGTAAAGCAAACACATTTCCATGCTGAAAAAAAAAAAATATTGCCTCAAATTTGCTTGATTTAAATCCGTACAAAGATGACCTGCAAGAATATTCAATTTGGCCCACCAGAAATAACCATATTTTGACTATTTAATGACCTCATAATTCAGAGGACGCAGACAAAATGTATCAGCTTTGGCACATTTTTGTTTACCACAGTATTAGATACTGGCAGTCTTTTAAATTTTCCATAGGAAAAAACAGCTTAGTCCTTATTTGGGCCAATAGATATATGATCAGAGAGGTCAATTCAGAATGTTAGAGTTGACATATTATAAAATTCCATGTTGAAAACTGCTGATCCACAACTATTATACGAGTCTAATTACTATGTGTGCCTAGTTTAAGTTGATTGATGCAAAATGTGTCCACTTTAATGCATTTAAGCCAATCAGCTGTGTTCTAAATCAGAGTGGCAAAATCAGAGAAGGCCAGTATTACCAATTGGAGTGGTTTTATAGTTTTGTTTCCAGTACTACTTTAAAAAAGTGGTCACCGACTCTCTTGCTGGAGATCTACTTTCCTTCAGGTTGCCCGTCCAACCCACACCTCATTCAACTAATCCAGGACTTCTGAAGACCTTAAGATCATTTGTTGGATCAGATGTGGTGGATAAAAGCTGGAACTAAATTCTGTAGTGTGGATCTCCTAGAGCACTGTTCTAATATAGAAATGGTAAAAAGCTCTTTGAAGTGATGTTATTAAAGAACCACTGTTGGTTTCTGAACAAACATTTTGCCAGATGGTTCTTTACCTCCTTTTCACAGCAGTCATGAAATACCCTCAGTCGACATTGCAACAGCAACATTGATGGAATAGATTTTGATGGAAATTAGTATGACTTGTCTCCGTCCCGTTTCCCGGTCGTCCGAGATGGACTGGGGTCACAGCAGATTATCTGTTCTGCCAACATTATTTACTGAAGCATTGTTCTGAACTCCATCTAACAGTGGCCCAGCCAAACATAGGTTTTCATCAGCTCTCAGCTAAACACTTAATTATGCCTTCACACACAGACTGAGTGTGTGTGTTCTTCAGATGAAGCGTAAATAAACCAAGGGTGGAAATGGCATTTTTGTCTGTGTGGATAGCTGTTGCCCCGGTAAGAAGAGGCTTCGTGGCTGTGGTTAGGCACAGCTGAATGGAAACACACACACACACCAATGAAAGAGAGTAAGAGAGTGAAAGAAAAGAGAGAGAAGTCATTTTTGCAATGCATTCCCATCATTATGCATGATTTAGGTTTCTACTGATCTCATGAATAGGGATTTCTGTAAGACATACTTATGGATTTATCGATTTGTTAAATGTGGGACAAAATTCGTTTCTCATATTTTAAATGGTCCATGTCCAACTTTCATGTTTGTGGTGCCTGTCACTGAAGTCCTCGGTAGTTTCGGAAAGGCTTTATGAGATTCAATGAATAGAGACTGCCCAATCAACAGTGACAGGTTCTCAGCTGACCTCAGAACAGCTATGGTTTGGCTATAGACTTAACTGCCCACTATGTTTTTCTCTGTATGAGATGCTATGCTTCCCAGAGTGACTTCGACCTCTTGAGATATACAGGTATGCATATACACGTTCTATACACTCAAAGAAAAAAGTACTAAACTCTCACTGGGGTGGTACCCTTCTTGTCCCTGGGTGGCACCCTCAAAAATTCGGCTTCAGTGCCTTTAGGTAGGGAATATAAGTTTACCATATTGCTTTGAAATTATACATTTTATTATATAAGTTGTACTGACTCCACACAATGTTTTTGTGTGGAGTCTCCAGGCTTTTTATTTTATTGTTCTGTTTTAAAACATAAGGTTATAAAAAGGTACAAATATTCACCTTTCATTTAGGGGAAAACTGAAGGTACACAGTTGGATTCTTAAGACCACTGTTGTTCCTTTAAGGGTACATTAATATTGTTTGTGCCTTGTTGAATGAAAACAATATCTGCCATGAATGTTTTCTGACAGTGGAAGACACACAACAAAGCAGATAACAGATTATGCATAAAAATTCAAACTTTATAATTCATTTTTTTATATTGAGCTCTTGTAACATTGCTAGCTAAGCCAGTATGCTTTAGCCTAATTTGAGCAGCTGCTCAGTTCAGGCTACAAGCTATGTAGTTGGTTTATACTGGTGATATAATCAAAGTATTGGGTTATGCACTCACGCTACAACCAGCATGACAGAAATTTCACTGTTAACAAGCATATGGGTGGCAAACTATCACATAACATAATTAAGATATCAACATACTTTTTTCTGTATTTTGTCTTATTAATTGTATTAGCAGCCTGTATTTCCTGTTAGCTGGGGTTTGGTAGGGATAGACTTCTACTTCTAAACATACAATGAATGTATGCTTTTTCTGTAATTGGTAAAAAAAAAAAAACAAGATGCAAGAGAGAAAATGTAATGTTTACAAGTAGTAGTTATTTTCCCTATTCAGCCTCATTTTTATTCAGCATCTCATGGTCTCATACCATTTACATGGCTTCATAAACACACCTTTCTGAAAGGTCAGAGGGAGGGGGAGAAAACAAGAGAGACAGGATGGAAAAGTGACTAAACCACAGTGTTATGGCATGTTGTTTAAAAGCTCAAGTTGAATTTTACAGGCCATTTTCACTACGCTTGAGGAATCTGATATTTTAGCCAGCTTGGACAAAGCCTCTGGAATTTGGCCATGCTTTTCCTGACCGCCACCTTTAAAAACCAACCTCACCACACTCACACACATCATGCTGCTTTTAATAAAACAATTCCCTACATTCAGGGCCAGTTAGAAGTTTGGACATGCATGTTCTTCACAAACATGACAACATTTTGAGTAAAGGTTTATGTTTAGATGCTAATTAAATTGGTTTCTATAGCAAATGCAAAGGATGAAGTTGTTTTATTAGTGTGAATTTATGTCCAAAGCAAAAATACATATTTTTAAACAAGACCACTCCAACAAGTAGATTTCATCTTTTAAGTAGAACTTTGATGAAATTTAGGCAACCAAAATAATATCATCCTACTATTACTTAGTTTAACCCCTTAAATGGCCAGGGCCCACTGGTGGACCCAATGTTTTATTACACACTTCTATAACCTAAGAAGAGCTCAACCAGTTTGTGTTAAAGTCCCAGTAGTTACTGAATAATAAGTCTTAGTATGTAAGTACTAAGGATTTTAATGTGGGTTAAAAAGAAGGTGGAGCATTTGCTCTTGTTGATGTGTCTAAGCCAATCAGATGTGGTCGGACGTAGAATGGGTCTCAATAGCTATGTATAGTATAAACTCACTTTGATTACTTCATTATTATTTTAAAATGTGGGAAATAGCACGGGCAAAGCACGATTAGTTAGTTTAGGCCAGAACTGTCAAAACACAATGTCAAAAACTTTATAATAATGCCAACTTCTGCTAGCATCCTCATGGGATTTCTAATAGTATGTTAGCACTAAGCTAACAATGATGCACATTAATTTTTTCCATTCTAGATAAAATAGACTAGAAAACATCCCATATGTTTTGTCTGAAGCTTGCAAGATACATTAATATATGTGTTACCTTGAGTGTTACAGTGTCTTACAGTGACTCAGTTAAGAGTCTTCTTGTTTTCGATTTCTATAACTGACTAAAAGCTGTTAGCCTGTGCATATTCACAGTGACATATCTAGGTGACATATCTAGGACTTCCAGAATGCCTAGAGGGACTTTTTTGATCACAAAATTCATCCCTTCTATTAAAGTAAATCAAAACGTGATTGGTTGATTTCACTGTAAGCTCTTGAAGTCCTAACCAGTGGCTGTATCTACCCAAATACTACAAAGAAAATATTCTGATTGGACAATTTTCTGAAACCCTTTTGGTTTCTAAACAAATCTTAACAAGGAGAGTGTTATTACAATACTTGCTAATTTTAAATATGACAAGCATGATGAGTTTAGTGACTACAAATAAGCCAAAAATTATATGTATTCATTAGGCCTCCTCTAAAGGTCAAGAACAGTGGTTCTGGAGATCTATCTTCCTACAGTTTGAACCACAATCTGCCACACCTGCTGGATCAGATGCATTAGTGGTGGTATGGGGAGGGGGCAGCTGTTAGATACAGGTTGGAACTACGTTGGAAAGCAGGTCTCCAGGAGGAGGTTTGGTGACCTCTGCTCTAGAAGGTCCTGAGTGTTCTCCACTGGAAAATAGTAAAAATAAATAAAAGCTCTACTTTGTGTAGATATGTCTGAAATATTGATTGGCACTCTACTAACTCTGCATATTAAGGGACAATCCATGGTGAAAGTTTTTAGAACTCCAACCAGAGGTGGCGCTGTACTCTCTAATGGCCTCATTATAGTGTGCTTTATTCTGCAGGCATAAATAGAGCTCCGGATTCAGCTGCATAAAAGCACAGAGGCACTAAATGGTGCAGCCATTAACATCTTTTATCTGCTAAACGCTCCTCTAAAGCTGAAAGGACATGGCAAACAGTGTGGTCCTATAGGCTGGGAGCGAACAGGGGGGCCTTTCTGTGTGTGTGTGTGTGTGTGTGTGTGTGTGTGTGTGTGTGTGTGTGTGTGTTCCATAGGCACACACAGGAGATTTGCTGTCTCTTTAATAAACGTGAACAAACACGGTTCGTGTGAATGTTGTCAAGCGGCCTTTTCGTTCTTTCATCACCGAGACTGTTCCCATACCTTCTGTCCTTTCTTCTCTTTCTCTTCCACTCAATCACTTTCTCTTCCTCTCCATCTTATGGTGCTCCTCACACGACTTAACACTCTTCTTTAATGACAGCTAAAGCAAAGGCCATTCAGCCATTAACTGCCATTAACTGCCAGAAGTTTCTCTTGCCGCACAGCAGTCTCAGCAGCATGAACTGGGTGTCATCTAACAGGAAAATACTGAAGATGGAACAGCGTAGGCCTGCCAAACTTCAATCTGTGGTTTTACAGACATGACGAACAAATTTGGACTGTGTTTTTTACCGACATGCAATATTTCTTGCTGTCGTCCCTATTTTGAATTAACCGTCTCGGTTATCTGTTGCTTCGTTGTTTCATCTTAGGAGGCTCTATATACTTCTTTACTTTGCTTTTGCTATAATGCGTAAAAACGAATGAAATACATTTGTGGTTTTACGGGCCAGTTTCCATTAGCTGGCAAGATTCTGTTGGACACAACGGCTCTTATTCATCAAAGTTGCGTAAAAAGAGCGCAGATTTCACCGCTACTCTGAATCTGATTCATGACACTACAATGTGGAAGCAAGCAAAGATTTGGCCACAATGGATGAATCAGCGTCAGTGCATAAAATCAAGTGCCAGCCCACCACTACCTCATTTAAACATCATTTACATGACGCATCCCCTAATTCATGCAGATGTTTTGGTAGGGAGCCAATAAAACGACAGCATTCAGCGGCTCATGAGCAAATGTCTGTGTTTGTAGGCGGAGTTTGAAGTCGAGTTGCACTGCTCCCCCTACTGGCCAAACTTTATGCTGTATAACGATAGTGTTTACGATTCATCTGTACTAGCTGTGCTTTGTATTGTTTATGTCTTGAGTGGTGTCAGTAGTGTAATATGTCTTTGAATTGAACATGGAATACTTGCAGCTTTTGTTTATGGGTCAACGAAAAATAAGGTTTTCAAAATTACAATTTTCAAACATTTTATTAAAAAGGACTTTTGCATTTTTATATTTGCATATATATTTGCATTTATATCTATGCACATTATATATATTAAATACAGTTAGTGTTATCATAGCTTTTAATTGCCTATATCAGTTCTTAAAACTGTACTAGTCTGGTTGCAGCATTTGACTTAGTGGTTGTGCCACCTGACGTTTCAGACTAATTTAAAATTAAGCAAGCATCTACTTACACTCACAGAAACCTCTGTCCATGAATTTTAGTTTATTTAGTTATTAGTTGTTTTTTTTTCAAATAAATAAACGTTATTATAACAATTACACATTTTCATGGTTTTTCTGAGGTCAGGACACCTGACCTGGTAAACTGACCCATTCTAGCCATGACTCAAAAATGACAATTTTTCCAAAATGTGCGAAACCACAGACCTTTATGACAATACCATGACCCCTCTTTCATAAAAACACGCCAAAATAAAAGTCCTTTGTTTTTGGGTGTTCAGGTAAACAGGTCAAAGTAGTGTAAAACTATTGGAAACTAGCAGAAGTATCAATCTTATAAAAACATTAAACACTCGATAGCCTGCATAGGTCACACATTGCAATAAAAGGCTTTTCTGCTCTGGCACCATGCCAAACTGACTTAAATACTGCGCAGTGCTGTGTGATCCAATCTGTATGATTGAGTTGCAGATGTTAATGCAAAGTGTAAAAAGGTCCTTGTGGATGTGTTTAAGTCTGCTTTAGTTGGTGCATATGGGTGTGTACATTGTAGCTGAGTTGCTTATCAAGCTACAAGTCACCTTCTTCCATAGGAAATGCCTGGTCGCCTGTCGCTCTATCACCAACTAATATGAATGTAGGGTTAGCCATGCAGTTTGCATGCTGTATTAGCTTCCATTACATTAGCCTTGCAGCTCCAGCGCAAAAGTAAACCAGGCAACATAGCAAACCGTCTTTGACAGTTTGGACTACAATGTCAATTTGATTTCCTCCTCAAACTACACCTGTAAATGGTTAAAGAGTCTATATTTGGCGTAACACCCTACTGTGTAACGGCAGCATAGAGTGCAAGCCCTGCTGAAGTTCTGAACTGGCCGCTCCCGCGGTGCCGTTGGCCAACACACTCGTACTCCCTGCTGGAGAACACGAGCCGTTGGACGAGGCTCTACTGAACGCGTGCGTGGGGAGCTTGGGGCCGTCCCAGACGTAACGCACCGCCATTAAATCAGGCGAGAGACACTTACACGCACTCTCTCTCTATCTCACTGTCTGTCTCGCACTCTCTTATTTTCCCCGCATCTCCATCCCTATCTCCATTTTTCTGTCAGGATGACATTTTCCTTCAGAAACTGGTCCAGCAGCTCTGGGCTGTGAGAGTGAAGCCTGGCTGTTTCAGCACTGCTGCAGCGAGTCGGCCTATAAAACACCTTTACACTGCCACGTCTCCAGTAACACACATACACACATCTCTCAATAACCACTACAGCACGCCAAACCCCCCCATCTCTCTCTCTCGCTCTCTCACACACTGTTTTCCACTCTCTCTCACTGATTCTCTCATCATTTTTCTTTTCCTCTCTCTCTCTTCCCCTCTCTCTTTCTCTCTCACTGGTTCTCTCTTTCCTTCTCTCTCTCTCTTTCACTCTTTTCTATTCTCTTGTTACCTCTTATTCATTTCTTTCTCTCTCTTTCTCTATTCCCATCTTCCTCCTTTTCCCCTTTTCTCTCTTTTCCACTGTCCTTTTTCTAATTCTTTTCCGCTTCTTTCTCTCGCTGATTCACTCTCCCCTTTCTCTCTTTCTCTCATTATTTTCCCCTCCTTCTGTCTTTCTTTTCCTCTCACTCATCCGTCTTGACGTTTCCCTCTTTTTCTGTTTCTCTCATATTCTTTTCCACCTCTCAATCTTTCTCTCCCTCTCTTTCCCTTTATTTCATTCTCTCTCACACACCTTTTTGCACGCATCCAGCTTTCTACCCTTTCTTGCTCTCCCTTTCTTTTTATCATCACCTCATCGCTGATCGATGTATCATCCTTGTCATCATCAACATCATCATCATCATCATCTCTCTCTCTCTCTCTCTCTCTCTCTCTCTCTCTCTATCTCTCTCTCTCTCTTCTGCATGGAACTGATTTCTTTTGTTTCTGTCCTTTTAAGGCTTCAGTCACGTGCAAAACACTGCAGTTACATTCACTCCCACTCTGACACATAGACAGACAGACAGACAGACAGACAGACTGACACTTGCTTTCCAGACTGAAAGCTACTCAAAGGGGAAAAGTCAGGGTCAATATCCAGCATCCGTTTCCATAATAATGAAGAAAACAGTCTCTGAAAACCATCAGGACAGCTTCTTTTGGTCGGTTTCAAGAGGTGGTACAGCTTCGGCCCCTTTCCTCGAAACGTCTCACAGAACGCACATATGTTGAAATATCCTGGACCGTTCCAACCAAGAGCCCTATTGAGGTTTTTCAGTATTCTCCTATTAGGACACAATAGCTGCTTTTTACTATTTATATAGATTTTTTCCATTTTCTGCTGTCAAGATTTTCTGCTGTCAAGTGAATGTTTTTTATAGCATAAACATACATAAACTTACGAATCATTAATCATGTTTTAATAGCGACAAATATTTATCCTCCTGTCTAACAACTGAGTGTTTATAAGAACAAACAACAAGCGTCTGCCAGGACTCAAATGTGAGACTTTGCACATTGCTGAAATGCAGATGTTTTTACAATTAGAGCTTTATGGACGTCACTCAATGCTTTCTCAGCAGTTACTTGGTCACCTTTCAGCACTTTTCAGGCTCATTTAAAAACACTAAACTGCGCAGCACTACACCCCCCCAGGATTTCAGTTTGAAAGCCCTGGAATACACAAGCATCTTAATCCTTACAATTGTGGCTTACATTTTTGCCATGTTTTTGTCTTTATTTGACATCAAAACAAATAAGAAGAAGTCGGGAACATGTCAATGAAAAATGTACACTGAATGAAAATGTAATTTATTTAAATTATGAAGTTATTGTTAAGTAATAACTCTTTAATTACATAACCGCATTTACAAGATACAGCAGCTATAACTAAAGGTACTCTTTACATTTTTGCTATATGTCTGTCATTGTTTTGGCATCAAAACAATAAAAAGGAAGTGCAGCCTACACACAGAATGTACACTGAAGTTAGATTTGTTGTTGTTTTAAACCTTGTGCATTAATTTAACCTTATAAGCCAATTATTATTAATATTATTGTTTTTAACATCAGTTAAAAATGCCAGCTACACTGTGAACATCTTACAATGAATGGACCAATAGAAATGGTCCAAACTTTCTTGGAATAAAATCTTGTTATATTAATGTATTTTTATGTATTTTAAAGTTAAAAACTTGTTTACATTTACAATTTAGAGTTAAATTGCATGCATAGCTGAATAATAATAATAATAACAACAACAACAACTCTATGGGTCAGAGATAGCCACACATTTTACTCCAATCTAGAAAGAGTGAATTTGCTGGGCTCTAGAAGGGAGATTTTATTGTTATGATTCTCACCACATACAGAGCCAGACGAAATATACCCATCATTACAGTGGGTCATGTGACTTGGGCTGGAATGTGGGCGGGCCACCCGCTGGCCAAGGTGGTTTTGGCCGAAGGCAGAGGAGGAAAGCTGTACTTAGCCAGAATAGCCTCTACTCCTCTACTCCACACACACACACACACACTGACCTCCAAGCAATAACAACCTACAATCTCACACCCGCATGCGAATGCACACACACACACTACACACATATGGTGTTCATAAACACACATACACAGATATTCAAACTCACACCCGGAGAGACACGTGTGCTAATGTTTTGACATGCACATGAAAATGTATGTTATTTTTTTTTTTTTTTTGAAGCACCACAGCACCTTTTTAAAGTGTCACTAATGCAACATCATTGGACAGCTCAACACTTGCATGAGAAGACTAGCTGCCACTGTGTTACATCAGCAATCAGATGCCTGTGTTGGCTTGCATTGCACTTAGTGATGAAGGAGTATTGGACTCCCAGCCATGGATGGCTGTGGCATCACCAAGGACTGAACTTGCATGGGCACTGAACACTTTGACATTTTGCCAATTATAAGCATTTTTTTGTGATGCAAAGCACATCATGTACCTGAATTGCAACTCACTCATGTTTATCAGGCTGAAGATTAAAAGTTGCGCTTCCAAGAACAAAGACATGAACATTGACAAGTAGCTTACAAGGCCACGAATGCTCACTCACTCAAACGCTATTTTCTAGCTCACCGCATGGCTCTATATTTAACCAACATATGAATCCAATGCATTAAGTGAAAACAGGTTGTTGTGTTCTTACCTGAGTCGATGGCAGTGATGATGAGGATGTAACGGTCCTGAGCCTCACGGTCAAGTGTCCGCACCAGTTTGAGTTGCCCACTGGACGTTAGACTGAAGGCACCTTCGTCGTTCCCTCCGCTCAGACTGTAGCTCAGCTGCCCATTTGGACCATAGTCATCATCACGTCCAACAACCTGCAGAGAAGAAGAGGTGTTAAACCCCTAATAATGGTTGCACCGATTATCAAAATATTACAGTAGTTCACAAACTGTTCCTCAGGGAACCCCAGATGGTTCATAATTTTGCTTTATGCCTATGCAATGTGAAGTGGGATTGAGCAAAAATGCATACTGTCTAGGGGTCCCTGGGGACTAGTTTAAGAACCCTTTCTCTGCAGGTAACAGGGAACTTATTAGCCTACATATTTCTGCCAATTTTAACATGTAAATTTTAGCAAAATGTGACACGTGCCCGAACTTTTGCACATTTCTTTCCAATATGTTTGAGGTACCCAAAACTTTGCATAAGACTGTACAATAAGCAATATCCAGAATGCCTTGAATTTCAAAATTGGATCGCAATGCATATGTTACTGTAACAAATATTGTGGAAAAAATCATGTTGCTATGGAATCCCAGGTGGTTGCTAAGGTATTGTTAGGCTGTTGCAATATTCTGCCATTCATTTCCTATAAGTAAAAAAAAGTGCAGAAAATTGCCTTACATTGACATGCTAATGTTTCCATTTTCAATTTATTAGATTCAACATTATTAAAGTATAATATCTGAAACGCAATGAACAGATGGACAGACCAACAGTTTGATGAACTGAGAGCACTCAACTAATGTTCCTTTGCTGAGGGAAAAGGACTACAATGTGGCCACTAACCATCTAAAAACATGACTTGGCCAGCAATGGTCGTATAAGAGCTTGTATGAGTCTGAGCCAGTGGGCTGAGGAGAGAGCAATCCATGCCCACTAGGCTGGTTTTTCCAGCCTATTCCATTTCTGCTGCTGTCCAGTACATGGGCATCCAGCAGCAATTTCACGTCTCAGAGCCTGAGTGCTGAAAACCAGACGCCAACCATTTCCTGTTGCCCACACCAGCAAGACTCCACCAGCACCACTTTGCTGTCTCTCGACATCCTTCTCTCTGCTTGTCTTCCTCTCTTTCCAGACTCACTCTTAAAAATAAAGTTTTCTAAATGGTTTTTGGCTTGGACGTATACTTCTAGTAAAAAAAAAAACTCGTGCAGTACAGTATGGCCAGTAAGTAGTTTTTAATTTTTCAGCTTCACACACAAACACACATACATTTTCTAAGCTGCTTATCCTCCTGGGTCGTGGGGGGAGCTGGAGCCTATCCCAGCAGTCATTGGGCAGAGGGCAGGAAACACCCTGGACAGGTTGCCAGTCCATCGCAGGGCAGACACACAGACATACACATTCACAACTAGGGGCAATTTAGCATGTCCAGTTGGCCTGACTGCATGTCTTTGGACTGTGGGAGGAAACCGGAGCACCCAGAGGAAACCCACGCAGATACGGGGAGAACATGCAAACTCCACACAGAAAGGACCCTGGTTGCCCGGCTGGGGAATCAAAACCAGGCCCTTCTCGCTGAAAGGTTCAAAAGCCTTGGCACCTAATATAATATCACATTGTTTGGTGTTTACTATGTCCAATGTTTGCCTTTATTACAGCTTCCATTCTTTTCAGGAGACTTGTTTTCAAGCTTTAAAGAAATCTGCAGGTATATATATGCTTAGAAGCTTCTCACAACCCAACTCATATCTCAGAGGTCTGGTTTTAATGTTCTGGTGCAAATGTTCTTCTACAATGTTCTTGTCCATTTCCTTTTCTCAGTAAGGGCTTCTTGACGGATGTACATCCTTTCTGATCCATAGCACTGAATTGTCTTCCCACAGCGGAAGGATGAGTGAAATGCCTGTGGATTTTTTCAGATCTGAAGCAAGAGTGGAGCTTGATTTTCTCCTCTCAAAAATCTTTAAATACTGTTTATCTGATGGTGATAGTTTTGTTGGTCTACCAGGTCTTGCATGTACGTGAGGAGTTCCATTTTCTCTGCATCTTTTAATAATTTGTTGAAGTCCAGTTTTGGAATCTCCTTTTATTCACTTCTGTTCCTTTGACTTTCCCATTCCTTACACAAGTAGACATTTTTATATCTAAACTCCTCAGAAATATCTCCAGATGAATGACTCATCTGTACTAAATGGCTGTTTTGACTGGAAATTCAATAAATAAAATGGTGATCTCTGATGTTGCACCATACTGAATGGCTTGGTTCACTACGTACGTTCTCCACATTTGTTAAAGGTGCTTCACATTTACAAAAATGGTTCTTCAAGGAACCAAAAAGTGGTTCTTCTATGGCATCATTCCAAAGAAAATTTTGACTTCCATTTGGCTCCTTTATTTTAAAGGCTGGATCTCCATAAAGCTCATTCTCACTCTCCTTCAGTGTTCATTATGGTGTGAATATGCCTATGTATGTGTGTGAGCTCTGCCTTTACACCCGCTGTGCTGCTGGCACACTGTCTCGCTGAAGGGTGTGTGGCAAACCCAAAGCTGTCATGGCAGATAGGTGGGTTTCACTTCCTCTCCCAGGTGAGAGCTTGTTTCGCCACTGATGGCTGAGACCACCCTCATTATGTCATTTAAGCATTCTGGAGTACGAGTCCTCAAGAATATTACTTACAGCAATTACCTCCATAAGCGCCACACTGGAAAGCAAGAAGTGAGTCCGCACCAGCCATTTATCATTCTAGTCATGCATGCATGATGTCAAATTCACAGGTGGTTTGAGTTAAATTTACAATTTTGACTCATTTTCGCTTGTTCTTCTATTTCTGTAAGTGAAGGCAAATGGGAGTGATTTTGGGCAGTTAAAGCAGGTTCTGTTTCATTCCAGAGAGACTGGAAGAGGTTCTGTTTGATTTGGATGGGTTCTGTCTTGGTTATGTATGATCCAGACAGCTTTGGACATGTTCTATGTTGGGTCTTCGAGATTTGAATGGGTTCTTTCACAGTTCTATGTGATTTAGATGGATTATGGCTGCGTTCCACATGACTGAGATGGGTTATGTCTTAATATTGGGTGATTTAGATTGGTTCTGTCTTGGTTCTGTGTGGCTTGGATGACTTTTGTCTCAGTTCTGCAGGATTTGGATTTGATGTGCTTTGGTTCTTTATAATTTGGATAGTCTCTGCTTCAGGTTTGAGTGATTCTGTCTAGGTTCTGCATGATTTGGATGCATTCTTAATCTTACTTCTGTGTGGTCTGGGTGGGTTCTTTCTTGGTTCTGAATAGGTTCTGTCTCAGTTCATCAAAATGTGGAAGAATTCTGTCTTGCTTCTGTGTGATTTTAATAGATTGTGTCCCAATTTTGTTTGATTTGAATGGATTCTCTCTCTGTGATTTGGTAACTTTCTGTACGTACCTGTAAGATGTTCTTGGGTAGGTTCTCCAGGTTCTCCTGGACTCTGATGGTGTATGGTGAAAGCTCAAACACAGGTGTGCAGTCATTAACATCCAGCAGCACAATGTTCACTGTGGCGCGATCGACTCTGGGGCTGCTCCCACGGTCCGCAGCCTGGACCACCAATGAGTATGAAGATCGGGTCTCCCTGTCCAGCAACCTGGCAACGGAGATCACCCCCGTCACCGAGTCGATGCGGAAATCAGAGTTTCCATTGCCAGCGGCAATTGAGAAGCGAATCTGCCCGTTGGTGCCTTCGTCTGCGTCGCTAGCGAACACCTGCAAGACATCGGTTCCGCTGAGCGTGTTCTCCTCAATCTCAATGTCGTAGATGTTCTGCGAGAAACTTGGTGTGTTGTCGTTCACGTCCAGCACCACCATGGTCACCTCCATGGTGGAAGACAGCGGTGGCTGGCCTTTGTCTGTGGCGATCACAGTCAGGGTGTAATTGGCCATCTCTTCACGATCCAGCTCACCCACCAGCCTCACGCTTCCGTCGATGTTGTCGATGCTGAACTTGATCCCGTAAGAGCCCCCTAATGAGTATTCCACGTAACTGTTGGGCCCACTGTCTGCATCGGTTGCCTGCGCTTTGAATACCACTGTGTCTACTGCCGTGTTCTCCTGGACGTATGCCATTTTCTGCGAGGTGAACACTGGCGGGCAGTCATTGACATCCAGAAGGATGACTGACACCTGGGCAGTGCTGGTGAAGCGGGTGGCTGGAGATGGGGCCATGTCATTGACGGTGATAACAAGGTTGTAGAAGGATTGACTCTCACGGTCTAGAGGTTTACGGGTTTGAAGGACACCTGAGTTAGTAATGCCAAAGTGGGCCTGAGGGTCTCCTGATGCTATGCTGTAGGACAGCTGGGCATTGGAACCTGCAAAAGAACACCAGAATCTTCAATTAATGAGAGTTAATACAGTTATATACAAAGGTGAGTTGAGGTTGAGGTGAACATTAGTCATGCTCTATATGAGCTTTAAAAAACAGCTTTTAACATTTGTAATTTTTACTACGCCAATGTATTTTGACCCTGCTACTAAAAGGAGATTCCTTGTTCATCTTGTTCCTGGAAAATCAGATTCAGATTGCAATTTGTTCCCATGTTTTAAGGACTTTATTATAAAAAGATTAGGAGTTATTAGAACCAAATTACAAGTTCTTTAACTACAGGATTTATCTGTGTCCAGTAAATCATTTTTACTGCTCATAATAAATGCAAATGCTAAAATGGGACTTTTGTTTTTAAACTGTCTACAGTGTACTGGTTGTATAATAATATAGGCCTTACATACTGATATGCTAAATTGATTGATGCTTTTCCACATATTGTTACAACAACATCTGGCGCTGATATATTCACTTCCTCTCTGTGAATGATCAGTATTTTCAGCTTAAGAATGCAGTCAAATCAGAAATATCTTTGTTAGTTCAAGCTTTTACTGCATTCAAGGAGTGCTTGTTTGATAAAGGAAGAATTTATGTCTCCCTAGACTGCTGACACATCTCACATTGCTGCAATGATGTCAAAAGGTTATCTAACAAAAACAGAACAACAGCGATATTTCATACAAAAGGTCCAAGCATGTTTAAAACTTATGTGCATGTTAAACATAAATGACACCGTAGAGTTATTACTACCGTTTTGCTATGAACCCTTTAAAAAAGTGAACACAAAGAGTTCTTTGAGCAATGCCATAGAAGAAGGGCAGTGTGCAAAGAACCCTTCTTAGAATCATTTTATGATATTGAGGTTCTTTGAACTTTAAAAATGTTCTTGTTTACAACGATGGTTCTCTGAAGAATCATCCACTGAAAGGTTTTTTAGGGAACCAAAAGGTGGTTCGAGCACAGTCTGCAAAGAACCCCTATTAGAAATGTAATATTACGTGGAAGTTCTTTAAACTTTAAAAAGGTTTTTCACACCACACATCTCATTTACAAATCTGGTCCTTTGAAGAACCATCGATTGAAAACTTTTTTAGGGAACCAAGAGTCATTCTTCTAGAACCCTTCCTTTGGTCAACTTTAAAATGGTTCTTCACACTCAGATATCTCATTTACAAAAATTCTCTGAAGAACCGTTCACTGAAAGGTTTTTTAGGGAACCAAAAGTGGTTCTTCTAGGGCATTGAACAAAGAACCCTTCCTAGAATCTTTATATTATATGGAGGTTCTTTAACTTTGAAAAAAGTTTTCCACAGCACATATCTAATTTACAAATATGGTTCTTTGAAGAACCATCAATTGAAAACTTTTTTAGGGAACCAAAAGTGGTTCTTCTAGGGCAGTGTGTAAAGAACCCTTCCTTTGGAGGTTTTTCAAACTTTAAAATGGTTCTTCACTCTCATATATCTCATTCACAAAAATGGTTCTCTGAAGAACCAGCCATTGAAAGGTTTTTAAGGAACCAAAAATGGTTCTTCTAGGGCATAGCACAAAGAACCCTTCCTAGAATCTTGGTCACCAACCCTCCAGTGGTCACCAACCCTCCACCTCCTGAACGTTTCACCACCAACCCAAATCTAAAACACCTTCTTCAGCTAATGAAAGACGTCTGAAACCGATAATTAGATGATTCAGGTGGGGCTGATTAGGGTTGGAGCCGAAGTCTGCAGGAAAATAGACCTCCAGAAAAAGGGATGGTGACCACTGTTCTAGGACAGTGCACAAAGAACCCTAAAATCCTAAAATCTATATTATGTGGAGGTTTTTTGAAAAGGCTTTCCTCTCAATTTACCAGGGATACGCAATCAGAATTGGATGATTATTGCTCCAACAATGGCAGCTGGTTTATTTATTATTTTTCTTTGGCTGATCTGCGTTGCAGTTTTGTGATGTGAGTCAGGAAAGTCCACTCACGCTGTAATTAAGTGATGCTGCTACACCTATACCAAAATGTCATAGCATAATTATGCATGACTCATTGTCTTAAATAGGCCGTTGCCTCTTACTTTCCATTTAATGTTTAATTTGATTTATGTTATTGGATTATGGAATTATGTAATTGGCATTTTGTTCACAAATTTAAAATGCCAGTCTGGCCCATTACAGAATAGGAAATGTTTTTTTTTTTTTTACATACCACCTCTAACCAAGCTTAAATACAGCAGATTTTAGAGCATAACTGTTGAATTTAACATACCGGGGAAAAGAAAAATCTAAAAGCTGTCATAACTTTTGCACAGACTTCATTTTAGTTTTCCTTAATATGTTAAATTAAGCAAATAAACAGTAAAGTGCAAAAATTATGCAGAACTGTGTTCTCTAAAGAAAACGTGTTCATTTATTTTCTCTTCAACAAAACATATCATTTGACCATGGGCACCCAAACTTTTGCACTTCTGACTTTTCTGTTTGTTTCCATTTCAACAAATTTAAACAAAAAAGGATATTTTTATTTCTGTAAAACAAGCCTGGGCCCACAAAAATAACTCATCAAATTCATATAATAACAAAATATCTCTTCTTCCACTCACAATAATACAAATGTGGTTTTGACTGAAAATTTGGCATCCCCACTTTCAACAAAATTCCCCTGCTTTTTTCCTAAGCTACGAAATATTTAAACAAAATCGAAGACAATTTTAGGCCTATATGCCACAGGGAACCAACGAGGGTCAAGAAATGAGGTTTAAAAACAGCTGGCACTTCACACAGTAAGTGCGTTTCAAGCTTGCGTTTGTTGTCAACGAATCAGTAATGAGCTGGTCTTGACTGGCTGGAACAGCTTTAGAGCTGTAGTATCAGATGATAAAGCAGTAGCCCCGAGCCCGCAGCAAACGAGCTCAAATTGAGCGTCCTGAACGCCAGCCGCTGGCCTGCTGAAGCGGAACGCCTCGGCACCTTCCCACAATTCCTCCCCTGTTTACAGTACACAAGCAATCTCTTTATCGGCCGGAGTCCCTCTCCCCCGTCTGTTGCCGCGGACAGAGAGGTCACGACTCAGGAAGCTCCAACAATGCTGTTTTGAGAGCGATACGGTCAGCGCTACACCAGACAGCTAGTATCAGGAGCGTGTGGAGAGCGTCTGAGGGGACAGACAGTGAATGGATGAGTGAGACCAGTAGAGAGAGAAAGGAACGCCAGAAGCAAGAATGTAGGTCACCATAACCACATTAGACACCAATTTAACTTGGAGTCTGGGAGAGGCGGCTTGGCGCTATGCTTTCAGGAGAGGCCTGGTGCTAGGCTAACCCTGCTGTGTGAATTAGTGCTAGTGCAGTGTGGAAATTTCAACCATACAAAATAATGGAAAGAATGCTACAAGGCAGTGGTGCTAGGTTAACCTGCGGAGACGTGATGCTAGGCTGTTTACATGCACTAGGCTAGCTCTGCCGTGTGCATTAGCACTACTGTGGTACACTTGTGGGTAAGGAAATTTTAACCCTGTAGATTCTACACTAAAATAACTGTGAAAAAGACGCTAAAAGGGCATTGGTGCTAGGCTAATATGTGAGAGGTTATGCTAGACTGCTTAAAAATACAAACAGGAGAGGGTGGTGCTAGGCTAGCTCTGCCATGTGAGTTAAATGCAAGGATATTTTAACCCTCTAATCTAACTAAACCATGAAAAGGAAGTTAAACCCTACTAAAAGCTGGTCAAGTCCTGGTCTGGTGCTGGTTTAGCTTGCATCCAAAACACAACATATGATGGTTTCGCTGGTGACCAGGCATGCTAGTCTATGCTAGTTTTTCCAGTAGGGAAAATACAGTGGTGCTAGGCTAACGTGTGGAGAGGTGAGGCTAGGCCATTTAAAATACAAGCAGGGAGGGTATGGCACTAAACCAGCTTTGCCATGTTAGTTAGTATTAGTTTGCTTGCATGCAAGGAAATTTGAACCCTCTGGACCAGGCATGTCAAACTGGGGACCTTCCAGGCCGAAGTGCTGCAGAGAGTGTTTACTTACATCCAAAGCTCTGAGTTTTTCAGTTCATGAAGGCCTTGCTAATCAACTGATGAGCTGAATCAGGTGTGTTTAATGAGGCAGAGTAATGAAGTCTGCAGTGTTTTGGCCCATGAGGACTGGAGCTTGACACATACTCTAGACGCTAGGCTAACAAAACCTTGAAATGGAAACTGTAAGCAGTGGTGCTAGGCTCACATGGAGAGGTGATGTTAGGCTGCTAAAAAATACATGCAGGAGGGGGCTGGTGCTAGCCTACTTCTGCCATGGGTTATAGACATAGTGCTAATGCAATAATGCAGTACATTTTAACTCTAGATCAAAAATGCCATAGCAAAAAATGTTAAAAAGGGAGTGGCGCTAGTCTAACATATGCGCAGAGGTAACGGCAGGCTGTTTAAAATATGCATGCAGGGTTATGTGCTAGGCTAGAATGCAAACTGAAGCCAGATCTCCTCCATCTTTCAGCTCTCTGGCATCGAATAACGCTGCACCGTGGCAGAGTATGCATATGTAATATCTATCGCCGAAGAAGAGATGTAATTCTATAGTCTCGCTGGAGCCACACAGAACAAAACATTACAAAAGGCACATTTTTCATGGCGAGAGAAACTATTAGAAAATCAGGTCAGATGAATGTCAACATACTTGGAGTTATCTGAGGCCGAAAAAAGTTAAGATGTGACGTCGGTGGAATATTAAAAGCTTTTTCCTCTCAAATTCCTTGACTTTCACTTCACAAATCTACTCTCAAACAATTGAGAGTTCAAGCTCAGTATAAATGGCACTTGACCATTAATTTAACAGCTTTAATTGAATTTAGTTTAAGTATATGTCATTATATGTATGTAGTAATTATACACAGTCCACAGAAAAATTCACTGGTAGAACTTTTACAATTTACATACGTTGGTGTACAACACAGTCTTATGCAAAAGTTTGCTTTTAAAAATGTTGCTTTTAATGTAAGTTATTATGAAGAGTTTTCCCATTTTGAAACTTTTCTAATGGTCTATTCATCATTTTCAAGCAATGTATAGGACAACTGCTGTGCTCCAGTGAGGTTGTTCAAGCTTGCATACAACTGCATATTCCATATTTCATAGCTATTTCCCATAATATCTATCCAGTCATCTAAATTTCTTTATTATTTGAATTGTATATTGTTTGTTGCCTAGATAACAAAACCTTGTACCTTCATGTTAACTTTTTTTTTTTCCCAGATATTTTTTCACCATTCACAACCAATATTTAAATACAGAGATTTAAAGTGCATTCAACTTATGAATGTTTCTTCCTTCTCTTAACGTTACCGTTGCTAAGACACAACTTTGTAATGACACCAGGTCTTTTTTCACAAATCTTACCATCGTCAGCATCGCTGGCCGCCACCACAAGGACAGAAGATCCCGGGGTCAGGTTCTCTAAGATAGACGTGCTGTAAACAGTGGCGTTAAACACCGGTCGATTGTCGTTAACGTCCAGAACATTAAAGTAGACCCGGACAGAGCTGGCCTGGCCTCCGCCATCCACCGCCCGCACGGTCAGGATGTAGTACTGTTGCGTCTCGTAGTCCAGCGGTCGCGTTACGTTAAATACACCCGTCACTGGGTTCAGGAGGAAGGTGGAGTCATCGTCATCTTCCTCCAGAGAGTAGGTGATCTCCCCGTTCACGCCAGAGTCTGAGTCACTGGCCAAAATGGCCGCCACAATGGAGCCTGGGAGGCGGACAGAAGAAATGAAGACAGAATTGAAAAGGAGGAGACGGGCGAACACAGAAAGGATCAAAGCGTAGGCAAACCACACTTTACAAAAACACAGAAAGACGCTGGCTTGTACTTTCACATACTCCCAATGGAGTTTATTATTGTTGTGCTGAGAGCAGCAGTTTGATCTTTGTGGTTTCGGGAAAAAGCTGAAGTGTTGTTTGTAACATTTAAAACCCGACCAGAGGCTGCGACACTGACCAGACAGTTATGGTTTGATTTTCTGCAGCGATGAACGCTGTAAGTCACCCGTGTATTATATTTAGTCTGGCAGGGCTCCTCCTAGATGGTTTAGAGGCTTGATCCTGTTTTACTCGATGAAGCAGCAGATTGGGTTACCCTAATCCACCACGGTCTAATCCACTCCACTCTGACCCCATGTGCATTACAACTGTTTACCTCACCCATATCCCTATTGAGCTCAGTGAGGTCATGTTCTACCACTGACCAAGCTGTTTGAAATTTGCGAAGACAAAAAAGAAAGTGAATTCTTCTTGAACCTAATGACCCTTCCAACAGAGTTTGTTCGATAGAACATGAGCTTAGACTGGTCTATCACCAGTTGCACCAAACGACCTAACGTCATGATGTGTGTCATTGCTTTCACATGATCTAAAAGACAGCTATACATAGTGTCCTGCTCAAGAAACAAGCTGGAATAACTGTCTTAATGGAATAGTTAACTGTTACTAACAGCAGATGAAGTCACTTAGCCAATTAGCAGTAGTTGTGTTGGCTACTAGCTTCCACTTACCACGCTGGCTATACTAGCATGTTTGATCAAGCTATTCCTTTATTCAGTCACCCTGTAAAGATAATAAGGAAAAAAAAATATTTTAAAAACAGAACAATTATGTACCTGGGGCCATGTCTTCAGGGATATCGAAGGAGTAGACGGAGCGAGAGAACTTCGGCGTGTGATCATTCACGTCGCTAACGGTGATGTTGACCCGCATGTCAGAGGACTGCTGCCCGTCGTCCGCACGGACAAGGAGAGAGTACTTCGACCGGCGTTCTCTATCCAATCGCTTTGTGGCAATGAGATCACCTGACTCTGGGTCAATACGGAAGCTGTCGTCAGCTCCACTGATGATGGTGTATGTGACCAGAGCGTTTGGACCCTACAGCAAAAAAAGGAGAGAATTTGTTGGACAAAGATGAAAGTTTGGCAAAAATTGATTTTATTCCACATGTTAATCTAAAGTTGTTTCCTTTGCTTTGCACTGACGATAGGTGGCTAATGTAGCTAAAAAGTAATAGACGGGATTAGCATAGTGCAAAATGCATGCTAAATTAGCCTCATAACTCCAGTGTAAAACCAAAGACGCATACTTTGGAGACCAAACATGTCTTTGGTGATCAAGTACATTTGGGGTAAGGGGGAAATTGTGGAAATTAGACTGGATTTTTGACAAACTATTGCTTTAACCCCTTAAATGGCCAGGGCCTGCCGGCAGGCCCAACGTTTTACTACACAATTCTATAACCTAAATATAGTTAGACTAGTTTGCTTTGAAATATCTGTAGTTAATTAATAATAAGCCGTAGTTTGCTTGGAATTTTAAGGGGTTAAACCTAGAACCCAGCAGACCAATCAAGACCAAGTTGAATCAGATAAGTCACAGCAGAGGAAAAAAATGAATTGTCTATTAACCCTATCAGACCAAGCATTTTAGAGTATCACTCCTTCTCAATTCTTTACCTGAGAGAGATGGAGTTTTTCCATGGAACTGGAGTTACTGGGCAAACCAGGATGCCTTAGTTTCTCAACATAGACTATTTCATTCCTTCATCAATAGAAAAAATGAATCACCTGTCTTATTGGTTCAGTGATACATTTTGCCACATTTTTAGATCCCTTGGCTTTGGTTAGTTGGTTGTAGACTAGTAATTTCTATTATAGGATTGTTTATTGAGTGTCATATTTCATTGGCTGAAGTTGTACACAATCTAAGAATACAGTTATAGGCCAAAACGTTACTGTCAGGTTCCTGCCAAAAATTACAGCATTAACAAGCAAAAACACAAAAAACAGTGTGAAGGCTCAAGTTATGAACAGACCTCCAAGATTTGAGCTCAGATACAGAATCATTATGCCATCCACTCCTGCTAACTAGCAAAGTCCCACTATGCTAAATTTTTCATCTGTCGCATTCACTAAGACCAGTTTGTTTTAACAGGTGCATACTGAACTATTCAAATTATTCAGCTTAGCGTGCTTGCAAACACAAGGCTAGCTATAAACACCTAAAAACACATGCAAAACTTCAGCAAAAATGCAACATGTGTAGAATGTGTTGATACAATTTTCAGTTCACTCCCCAGCAGCCATAAACACTGCTGGACGCCCAGCATCAGAATTTATTAATACCAATTAGAGAGAGTGCTAAGTATTTCTTTCCCTTCAGGCTGGTGTTGGGTTTCGGACAACCGGGTCAATGCTATGGTGTTGAGTGGACGTCCAACACCAGGGCAGACATACCTCTCTCCCCAGACGCTGAATACATTAGAGCAGGTACACAAGAGTTCAGATGCTAATCTACCCTTCTGCAGACCACATTACACCACCAAGAGAACAAGAGAGAAGGGGGATGCAGAGTGGAGTGAGAGAGAGAGACAGATAGACAAAGAGAAAGAGAGAGAGAGAGAGAGAGAGAGAGAGAGAGAGAGAGAGGAAGACAGAAAGAAAGAACAGTTTGTAATAGTGACTGACAAATTCTGATATTCGAGTATCTGTAAGAGTTAATGGACTGCCCTTAAGTGGAACATAGCAAATGGATAACAAAGGGAAAAAGTGGGCTTACTTTTTTGAGTGGTAGCACTGGTGTTACCAATAAAATCAGAAGCATAAAAATATAGCTTCACACAGAGTAATACATTTGAAAACATACTTTATTATTCAAAAATAGTCAAAAGAAAGGCAGGTTTTTGGGTTTGATGAGTAACAGAGGCTGCCTCTTCAGATGAGTTAGTGAGCTAACACTGAAGATAACAGGCGCAATGTTGTATGCTGATTAGGACTTGTCGTCTAGCCACAGGGTCTTTTTTCCTCAGTGGATGATAACTCTACAGGTTAGTTTGCCAGACTTTTTTTAATGTTTATGGATAGAGTTAATATAAGCTAGGCTAGTTAGCCTAGTTAGCATTAAAGATGCAGTAGACACTTCTCAGTCCATCCCTGGTGATGTGCTCATATTAAGGCACTAGTTTCATTGTAGCTAACTATACACGTTATTTACAATAACTCGTAATTTCCAGTAACTGTTAAACAATAAATCACTGATTCACTGAATTGTGGCCTGTTGCCTGTTTTCTCCATTTTCTTGCGATAAAACGTAACAGATACCTGAGCAATAATTTCAGTATTTGAATACTGGCACAGTTTGCAAAACAACTTTTTTGATCTCCTTCCATCTCCATGTATCTAAGTTGCTATTTTTTCTTGAAACAATGTTGATCATTTTAAACAAGATCTTCTTGTAACATTATATTCATTCTCATAGTTTCAGTGATGCTTTGTAAATAAATATAATTTTGCTAAAAAAACTTACTGAACTGAATTGAATTGAGAGAGAGAGAAAGAAAGAAAGAGAGACAGACAGACAGAAAGAGAGACAGCAGTAGCCGAATGGAGAACAGTCCCAGCGGACCTGCCCCTGCTCTTTGAACTGTGAGGGGTATTGCATTCCTCTATAAATTCAGCTAATAGATCCCCCGGTACCTGCGCTAAGCACAACCGCTAAACATCTGATACTACAGCAAGTCGGAGGAGAACCCATAACACGGCGGATGAATAATTGTGCTGATGGAGTGTGATGGGCCCATTAAAGCCGAAAACAATGGAGGCCCAGACGACTGGCTCCACACAGGACAGACGCTCCACGACTTCAAAGGATGCTAGTCAACACACTGTCAAATATATTTCCATTCACGATAAACAAGCGACACTGAGATTCACTCTTTACAACCCAAGAGGTGCCTCTGAAGTTTACGTTTTAATCTCTTATATCTGCAAGCTCTGTCGCATTGGACATCTCTCTACAGTGTTCCCCTGAAAACTCTGGATAATAAGATTAGGATAGATTAGGATAGGAATTGTCTCTCTTAATTGTCTCAAATGGTCACCAGCAGAGACAGAAAGAGAAAAAGAAAGAAAGAAAGAAAGAAGGAAGAAAGAAAGAAAGAAAGAAAGAAAGAAAAAAAAAGAAAAATAGGAATACGAAAAGACAGACAAGGGGAAAAAAAAGGTTATTCCTAGGCCCCTGCTGTCATCGATCAGAGCTCACAATCTGGATTTCCCATCAACCACCTGGGCTCCCCCATCACTATTCCCTTTGCTAGCCAATTAAAGTTGTGTTAGGACTGTGAATTGCAGGGGGGGGGGGCAAAGAGGGGGCCTCTGTATTTGACACTGACTGCTTGTCCAACTCCCACTAAAGAGTTTACGAGTTTTATAGTCCTGCATGGGGGGAGCACTGCAATTAAAACACAACAGGATGCTGAGGGCATAAGGAAATTCGGTTAACTCAGAGATGGAGAGCTGGAGGTATAGAGGGAAAAGAAAGAACAGGAGAAAGAAGGGAGAAGAAAGAGAGGGAGAAGTATTCAGGCTCTCGCAGGAAATCCCAGTTTCCTGAAACAGGATCGAACCCAGTGCACTCACACGGTGACAAGCTGTCAGCCAAATTACAACGCAGCAGCCTAATTAAAGTCACTTTAAACTGACACTCGCACACACATAAAAGCACGTCTGCAGTGTATCTGTATGGACTCCCCTGAAGGCCCTTGACTCAGAGCAGGTGGGCCGCTACAGGCATGGAGTGCTCTTTAGCTACTAAAAACAATGTGTTTTAACACCTGTTAAAATCTATTTTGGCAAAACAGAATCAAACTATTACATTTACCCCTTTACCTCAAATATACTCAAAGTTTGCACCTTTGGTTTTGGACTGAAACTACAATATATGGACAAAAGTATTGGGACACACCTCCTAATCATTGAATTCAGGTGTTTTATTCAGTCCCACTGACACAGGTGTATAAAATCAAGCACCTAGCCATGCAGCCTGCCTTTACAAACATATGTGAAAGTATGGGTTGTTCTTAAGAGCTCACTAAATTTGAGCATGGTACTCTAATAGAATGCCACCATTGCAAGAGGTCAGTTCACTAAATTTCGTCCCTCCTAGATATTCCACGTTCAACTGCGGAAGCATTTAGGAACCACAGCAAATCAGCCACAAAGACCATGTAAAGTTACAGAGTGGGGCTGCCGAGTCCTGAGGTGCCCCTGAGTTCCAAACCTCCTCTAGCACTGACATCAGCACAAATAGTGTGGGCCGAGTGCTTCATGGCATGGGTTTCCATGGCTGAACTGCTGCATGCAAGCCTTACATCACCAAGCACAATGCCAAGCGTGTTCTGTGGAGTGACGAATCACACTTCTCTATCTGGCAGTCTGATGGACGGGTCTGGGTTTGGTGAATGCCAGGAGAACCTTACCTGCCTGATTGCATTGTGCCAAGTGCAAAGTTTGGTGGAGGAGGGATAATGTTATGGGGTTGTTTTCAGGGATTGGTCTAGGCCTCTTAGTTCCAGTCAAGGGAAGTCTTAATGCTTCAGTACACTAAGACCTTTTAGACAACTGTATGCCTCCAACTTTGTGGGAAAGGCCCTTTGCTGTTCCAGCATGACTTTGCCCAAGTGCATAGTCAATTAAGGCATGATTAAGAGAGTTTGGTGTGAAGGAACGTCACTGGCCTGCACAGAGCCCTGACCAATGCCATTGAACACTTTTGGGATGAACTAGAACAGAGATTGTGAGCCAGACCCTTTCGTCCAACATCAGTGTCTGACCTCACTAATACTCTTCTGGATGAATGGGCAAAGATTCCCACAGACAGACTCCAAAATCTTGTAGAAAGCTTCACAGAAGAGGGGAAGCTGTTATAGCTGCAAAGCGGGGACCAAGTCCATATTAATGAGTATGGATTTAGAATAAGATGTCATAAAAGCTCCTGTAGGTGCAATGTGTAGGTGTCCCGATACTTTTGTCCATATGCTGTATGAGGCTAATGTTGTTAACAAGATATGGCAATAATGGAGGCTTTATGAAAACTGAATGCCTAATGCTGTGTTTACATCCTGGCTGTAGATGAATGATGGCAACCTAGATATTTAATTGTTTATTAAAGAAGTAGCGGGAAGTTCTGCAACCACCAGTGATCCATCAAGTTCAATTTTCCCAAGTTCCCAAGTTTTACCATCAACTGCAGCAGCAGAATAAACCAGATACAAATTTTTTTGGGAACACAGGCCCTGAGTGGTCATAGCCAAGTCCAAGTGTACCATTTCATAAACATAAACTCCCAAACTTCAGTGAAAACATATTAGCAAAAACATTACCATGCGTTCAAAACACTTTTATGATAACATAGTGGCTAACACCATCATACTGCACACAAGCAGAAACACCAGTAAGGTCATCATGGTAACATGTGCATGGCTTCATACTATCGTGAGCTGTGTACCAATTCTACTATAAGTCACAGAAGGACAGTTTTTCCCTGCCAACATGTAAATTCAGCCTAAAACATTATATATTTGCTTCAAACTGCAACAAGCTGCATCTAGTTAACAAGTAATGGAAGCCAGTTAGCATCCTACAAACTACATGCTAACAACAAACTCAAACAGCAAATCTCAAACACACTTGTAGTTTTTCACTCTATGTGACATACGGTAAAAAAAAAGAATGCTTCACTATAGCTACTAGTACTGTTTAATTATATAAGGTACTTTTGTCCATTTTTAAAGGTGAGAGTGTGTCATTCAGAGTCGGAAACCACATAAGAAAGTCTGCTTGAGATTACTTAACAAGTTTGTTGTTAGCAGGTACGGTGCTACCGTGCATCTATTACCTCTTAGCTACATTAGCTTTGAGGCTCCAGTGCAAAACCAGAGAAGCAGACTTCACACACCATACATATCTTAGCTGAACAACTATATTTATGGAAAGAGGAAATTTGCAAGATGTTATTTTTCAGCAAGCTATCATTTATAAAGATAGTAAAAAAGCTCGGGCAATAGTTTATTATTTTAATGTTGAAATGTGACTGTTAGAAGATGCTGCTCTGAAAAAAGAGAGCTAACTATTGGCTGTGTCTTCACAATTTCACATTCTGGCACAAGTTTGCTTGCTTCCATCCTTCCTTCCTATTCTCTCTCCTTGTCACTGAAAACTGGAATTGGTCAGGAAGGAGAGAGATTGGGGGAACAGTGTTTCCATCTGTACCACACGGTCTGCACATGTTCAGCAGTTAAATGGCGGAGATTGTTAGGATGTTTAAATCTTGGCCTACTGGTCAACTGTCTTAAAGCTTGGCTTCTTCTATCTTTGTCACACATATGGCTTTAGTGGATGAAGCTCTAGATCTTTCTGATTGTGTTCTTGCTAGCCAAGTCTACTCTTCCCCCACTCTCTCACTTTCACATATCTTGTAAGTCCACAATACAGATGTCCAATTACAGACTGTAGCCTGTTGTCATCTGTTGTCAGCCAAAGTTTATTGGTTACCTTCCACTCCAGGGGTATTCAGCTCCCTACTGAGCTGTTATCAGCACAATTTGGTACTTCCAGTACATTTCCTAAACATATCCATTAAACCAGGGGATTAACAGATGAGTTGAATCAGGTGTGCTTGAGCAGGGAAATCACCAAACTGTGCTAGATGCAGGCCCTCCAGGACCAGAGTTGAATAGCCCTGGGGAAAAGGGGTATCCCTGCTCCAACCCCTTAACCATCAGTTAATTTCAGACTGCAGAACCGATGTTGAGCAGACATTATTTAACACAGTAGGACATGGTAGTGGTATGGTAATGTGTGTGGTGCTGAAATCAGGCACAGCTATGTTACTATGTAAAGGTTCTGTGGTTGGAAACTGACCATAGGTGAAGGACTGGAGGATGATTCACATTGTTCTAAACTTGGAAACAACAAAGTAGGAATCAAAGTTCTTCAAGATTCAACTCTAACCTGTAGAAATGAAAAAAAAATCCAGATCCCCCTGTCGCTAAGCCTCACCTGTTCTAGCCTCACATAAAACCTCCATAGACCCACCTGGACAACACTGCAAATGCCCAGTTTTTCAGGGCAAGAGGGACGGTCCGGTAGGAGAGGGTGTAATGTATTGTAACAGAGTTGTTTGACTGCCTGCAATTTTACACTGATTTCCTGTGAATGATGGGAAAAAAGGAGAAGTTTTATAGCACTGGCTGAAGTCAGTGATGTAATACAAACTCCAGCAGCCTCACTGGGACTCTCTGTCTGACAGCCCACAATCCATCGTTAGCCGCTTCGCTTGGGACAACCCTGAGTTTTTGCCTGTTCTGCGTCTCAGGTGACATCATGAAATCAGAGAGAAAGGAACGAGAGAGAAGGGAAAAGGTGGACCAGCCCAAATGCAAACAGTCAGTCCAGCTGTGGACTTCATACCAAGACAGAGAAGGAAAGTGTGGTGAGGTGATCAGAAGTGGAAGGGGATTTCATTATTGAAGATCTTTTTCCTCTTTAAAATCGTTTTCCCTCCCGAACACCTTGCCAGATCATCAGCCAGCTTGCATGGTTTCCTTTCCATCCATTCCTCCCTGCGTGATTAAATCTAGCTTAGCACTGAGATGACACAAGAAGCAGCTTGAGCCCCACAGCCCTGGTGAGAAAGACCCTGCAGCCCATCAGCAGGGTCTGATCTGATTCCAACCGCAAGCTTGCAGACACATGCACAAACACATCCGGGCAACTTCAAGGGTTCTGTTAATGCCATTAACAATATCAGTCAACACTTGCTCATTTGTCATCCACTCAGACCCATCCATTAGTGCACTGCTCGTTTGGTTTAGCCTTTATATGACTTATGTTTGACTTACCCCTCACAGCAAAAAACTGTAGCGATAATTTATCAGGCGGGATATCACTTAAATCTCCGGCTGCTGTGCCAGAGTATATATAGCAGGAATATTCCGAGGAGGCAGCTAGTATTCCAGAGTATTCCGCAGGGATTCCCTACCTCGTCAGCATCGGTGGCTGTTAGCTGCATTATCCTGAAGCCGTCACCAACATTCTCCTGCACGGTCACGTCAAGGATATCAGTGGGAAAAATTGGAGGGTTGTCATTAATGTCCTGCAGGGTGATCTCCACCTGAGAAAGGGAGGAAGAAACAGATAAGAGAGTTTAATATTTTGCACAAGAATCTGGAACAAGTTGGACACACCAGTCTCACTCATATCCACCTTCTTGGCTTTTATGTTTCTCAGTCAGGTTTGAAGCATGAAAGTGGGCAAGTTGTTTGCATTAAGGTGGTAATTCACAACTGGTAAATTCATCATGAACAATCTGTATATATGCTGTATATCTAGGATGAACAAATGACAGATTGGTCTACTGTGTTCATATGGAATCAGAAAATGGACTGGATTGGAATTTAAGTAACATAAACCTTGGGAAGTTTACCACTTGTCTTTATGACTTTGGTAGCCATGCCACCTCTTTGGGGCAAATTCAGAAATTAGAAGATTATGAGGAAAACCTGATTGCACCATCACTATACAATGAAAGCTCACCTCCAGACTGACACATCATTTCCAAATATTTTAATCAGCTCCTCATATGTACAGTGCCAAAGATCTTTGAGTTCATTCCTACCTATGGCTATTAAGCCCCATAATGAGTCATCATATACCTGAGGAGGTGTTGACCTCCTTCAGACTGAATGGTTCTCAGCTGTATAGTTCACTTTATTGTAGTCTGCAACCTTGCTACTATTTCTCAGGTTAGATATATTGTTGTTCCGCCTATTATCTCATCTGGAATGATGCATACATGTGTAAAATATCCACCCATGCATTTAAAATCTTCAAATGCATCAGCTGCTTATGAGTTCTTTGCTCTACACCTTGGTCTTCACCCAAAGGTAGTGTTTATATCTAGGGGATTTACACTGCATTTACATGTTTGTGTTGGAAAAAAAAAAAACATTCCTCCACATCTCATAGCTGTGCATGACCAACGGCTGCATGAAGCCATGCAAACGTTGGCATGGTGATAGCGCTACCGGCCAAAATGAATGAGCTTTAGCAGGGCAGATTGTTTATTTAAGGTGGAAAAATGAGATGTTTGGCATCCATCACTCCGAAAAAATCAACATCCAACTGATTTCACCTCTGCAGCCCATGGCAAAACCTGGGAAAAATGAACTCTGATGGAAAATTCTGCGGTCTGCAGAACGTTGCCACTGCCGGTAGCAGAATTTTCCCTCGCTGTTCGAATTTTCCCTCACCGTTTAATCGCCTCCACTGAAAACAATGGAATATCTGGTTTGCTGTCATCCATCAACCATAAACATGTGAATGCATCATTAGTTTTGTCCAGCCAGACTCGCCATACTCTGTCCCAGCTCTCCCAGGCCAGAGTGAAAAAAGGGCAGTCGCTGAGCTTGTCTCAGTGTTGTTAGTTTATGCTCTGTTTCTGTCCATGTGCTTGGACCCTCCCTAAGCACTTTAACAAAGAGCTGCCAAGCATTACAAACTGACTGAACTCAAACTACACATACTGCATCCATAGTGTCTAATCATTCTATACACATGCACATGCACACGAAGAAACACTACTCCTAACATAAGCTTAATCCTGTAACTATCTCTTTGAATAAATATGCATTCAGTTGCCAATAAACACTGTTCAACTGGAACCAAAACAGGCATTTGCTTTGCATTTTCTGTTTATTGCTTCAATAAATATGTAAAAGCGTGTTTAAAAATTCTGTGCATCCCTAGTCTCCATTAATGGTGTTTGTGATTAGCCATAATTTCACTCGAGACAGAAACAAAGCGAGAAAAAGGAGACGAAAGAGAGCATGACGCATATGTTCCCCAGTCCCGGAATCAAACTCAAACCCCCGTGAACCCTCCGAACGCTCATCGTCATTAACCACACAATAAACTTTGTCATGGCACAGGACGGTAGCATCAGCAAACTCTCTCACTGGCTGTAAATTCACATCTAAATCATGCCTAAACAGCAGTTTGGCCGGTTGTAATTTCTCGCAGGCCCGGCCAATGATTGAATGGGACAGTCTAATGCTGGATGTTTCATTCCAGGCATTGGCTTCCTTTCCTGCTAATCCCAACACATCTGAACACCTCATTCTCTGAATGTTAGATAAACTGGGGAAAGCCACAGCCACTACACTTGCAAGATTTCACCCAGCTGAAGCTCAAGAAAGCTACTGCATGTCCAGACAATGCAGTTTAGAGGCAAGGGAAGGATGTGGAGGGGTGTATGTGTGAGTGTGTGAGGGGATCTACTCATCACTTCATTAACAGGAATAGCAGATCTCACATGCACAGCAAATCCTCTCAGTCTCAGTCTCCTGGAGTTCCAGAGCAGCCACTTGCCTCTAAACAAGGAAGTCTATGAAACCATTGATTCCCCAGTTCATCATTTTAGAGCCATCTCATTGGACTTCCTAGAATTGTTCAAGTGCCAGAGCACTGACAACTTCTAGAGCCAATCCACTTGGGGTTCTACAACTCTGACAACTTCTAGGCTTTCGTTTTCCAACATCCTAGAGTTCTAACGTCTAGAGCAAGTTCATTCAGAATTCTAGAACTCTGACAACTGAGAGCTAACGTATTTGAGGCAGAATCCTGTCATTTGACTTTCTAGAGCTTCTACAGCCTCTAGAGCATATTCATCCAGAATTCTATCTCTGCAGTTCCTACAGCTCTGGCAATTTCTAAGGTCTCTTTTTCCAACATTCTAAAATTGTGACAACTTCTAGAGGCAGTTAACTGACTTTGACAGCTTCTAGAGCCAATTTATCAGAAGTTCTAAAATTCTGACAACTTCTAGGCCTAGTTTGTTTGTAGTTCCAAGTCATTCTATATCACTGAAACGTTCTAAGCATCCAAACCAGATACTCTGACCTTTATCATCTTCTACAATTGGTTCCTCTAGAGTTCATTAACTCTGACAATTTAACAGCATGTAGTGTCTCTTCACCTTGTTTGAACCCTACAATTTCTAGGGCCAGCTTCTCTGGAGTTTTGACAGCTTCTAGAGCCAATTCATCAGAGGGTTTCCAACTCTCACAGCTTTTGTAACCAATTCTAGAGCTCTAGGACTTTAACCAAATTCTAGGGCCAGTTCATCTGAACTTCATCAACTTCGACATCTCCTGGAATCAGAGTTCATAACCTCTGATAACTTCTCAAATCAAGCCAAATTAGTTTGAAAAAAAAAAAATATATATATATATATATATTTATATATATATATATATATATTTATATATATATATATATTTTGATAGAAGTCAGAGTCTGTCATCCAAATATCCTTCAAATAATAATTGCGTTGGGCCTAAGAACCAATCAGGCTATAAAAATCCAAGTACTGAATGTTCCATTCTCAAACTGGCAAGTTGTGCTATATTACCGTGAAGCTTGAAGGGATGGATAGAACAATCACACATGTTTGAACATCAAAGCAGAGAGTGGGTCATGTGCCATGGGCTTCCCTCTTCAGTATACAAGGACAACACTCAGCATGAAGGGAAGAAATGCAATTTATCTTTTTATTAAATTCTCATAGGGCAGACAAATAAAGCAACACCAACAACATCTACTGACAGGGTAACTGAGTTAGCATACTGGCACATATTACTGCGGAAATAAACATTATCCTGCATTCATGTCTCTTTCTCTAGCCATTCATTCCTCCACATGTGGCGCTGAGACTTCCAATACAGTCTATCTGCTCTTCATTATGAAGTTCCTCTGAAAATCACATGCAGATCTACATCTTCTGTTGCCCGTTCAGATGGGATCTCTGATCAGATTGGCAAGCTGGTAGACACTTTGCTTTTTAAAGTGTTTTCCAATGTTTTCTTTGTTTGTTTGTAATAATTTAATCTAAGTATTAAGCAGGTTTATTTGGAGGAAAACAATATTGCATGTACATACTGTATATATGTGCCAATATTTGTGGCAGTACTGCCTTGAGAATAATACCAAAATCCCACCCATTTTAACCCTACTTGTGATGTCATCCAATTTCAAAAAGTCAAAAGAGTTTCAATATGTGCTATAAACAATAGTTAGGATAAGAAAATTGGCAATTATTGAGGCAAAGCATTCTTCGTGGGAGTTGTGGGCAGATACCGACATCTAATATTTTTTGATGCTAATGCATAAACATCTATATCTTTTTGGATTAGCTTGATGCGGAAATATTAGATTTATTTCCACAGACGTATAAATGCAGTAAAACAAATAAAATGTCAATATTTTAGCACTGTAGCCCAGTGTTATCTAACCATTCTGCCATTTTGTAGTGCAATAAATATGTCATCAAATATTGATGTGAAATATTGACCTAAACAGCTGACCAGTGCTAATGAAAAACAACCTAGATCATTCTCTAAAAAGAGGGCAAACTGCCCCTAAACTTTTGACAGGCAATGTATCTCCTGTCAGCATCTGCTCAGCTTCTGGATCCTTCGCATGATCTATCCACAAATTATAGAAACAGTTTTTAGGTACAGTAATTGTGCATTTAGATGCACATTCCTTACCAATTATTCATCTACTCTGCTGTTTACATATGCACTTCATTTAAATTCCAAACCCAAACCTCAACAGCTCTTTACTGTCTAAAGCACTAAGAGTGATGAAAGTGGACTTTCATTTTAAGAGACCTACTGCAAAAATCAGTGCTAGCTTTGTGCTTAAACCAAGAAAAATCTATTTACAGGAAAACAAAAACAAAACAAACAAACAATAAACAACAACTGGGGAACAAAGGGGCAAATAATAACGGATACAGTCCCACCTCCGAGTCTCAAATGACGTAGAATTTTAAAAAAGGAAAAAAAAAAAATCACCCTTTTCAGTCCATCCAATCGGCTGGGGATCTGACACAGTCAACAAACACTGAATATTCCTGATTCTCTAATGTCCCCTTGATGTGTAAATAACACGGCCGCTCTTCTGCTCATGCGGGTAATTAGGAGACGTTGTTATAAGAAATAATTACACCCAATAATTTCACTTTTCAAAACCCACAATCCCCTGGGAGACAGAAATCAAAGAAGATTGCGAGAGAAATTTAGGACAGGGAGAGAAAGGGGGACAGGTGATGTGTGTGTGTGTGTGTGTGTGTGTGTGTGTGTGTGTGTGTGTGTGTGTGTGTGTACTGACTTAGACTGATACAGGTTGTATTGATTTAAATGCTTCATCAACAATGAACTTGACATGGTCATGACAACCCTGTGAGTTAAGAGTGTGTTATATAATGATGCATGTATTCTAAATATACACAGACCAGCCACTTCATTAAGTACATCTCTTTATATCTACCCTCTTTGTCCACTTTATCAGCTCCACTTACTATATAGGTGCACTTTATAGTTCTACAATTACAGACTGCAGTCCATCTGTTTCTCTGCATACTTTGTTAGCTCCCTTTTATCCTGTTCTTCAACGGTCAGGACCCCCACAGGACCACTGCTGTGTCCGATCCATTCGCACCAGCTTAACACACACTAACACATCAGTGTCACTGCAGTGCTGAGAATGATCCGCTACCAAAAACCTGCACTGTGGTGGTCCTGTGGGAGTCCTGACCATTGAGAAACAGGGTGAAAGAGGGGTAACAAGTTATGCAGATGGACTAGAGACTAACTGTAGAACTACAAAGTGCACCTATATGGGGTAAGTAAAGCTGATGCAAAGGGGTCAACGTAGTGTCCACTGCTCAAATTACACGTTTTGTTCATTTTCTTAATGAATAAATTAACAGCTCTTTTATTGACAACATACTTCTGCACATTTTAACCCACAATTGATGTTTATTTGGGATAAATAAATAAATAAATAAATAAATGTGGTCTGTCCAAAAGTTATTGTACTATTTATTTATTTATTGATTGATTGATTGATTGATTGATTGTTTCTAAAAATTTAACATTTCATTCAGCAAATAAATGGAAATGTCACAGTTAAGTTCCATGTAGAGGGTATGTTCACTTCATTTTGTTTAGAAAATTAGCTAAACATCTGACCATGATGATTGTATTATAATAATAATAATAATAATAATAATAATAATGTGTCATGTCTACCACATATATGTTAGCATTTATGTCCTGTATGTAATAAATATGTAGCAGTAACCAAAAAGAGATGGTTTTGCTGTATAAACTGTATAAATGTATAAATAAAACAAAGCTTTGGTTAAAATCACTTTACTAAGTCAGAACTCATTTTATAGGTTCTCTAATCTAGTCCTGCTTTTCTCAGCTTTTCATATAAAGTTAGGACCTCGTCACTGTCGAAACACTCTCCAAAATGGTAACTTTTACACGAAAATGAAAGAAGACATAAGATTTTATGTGACAGTGACAATATGTATGTTCTGAAAATGTATGAAAACAAACACACACACACACACACACACACACCATTTACAGTAGCAGTGTGTGTAAGGGCAAAGTGTGCAGCTATGGCCAGGTGAAACACATCACTTTTCACTCAGGGCAGATAGAGTTTCACCACTGCCTGCACCTCTACCACACTAATAGCCTGTGAGTGTGTATTATTCAACACAACTATCAATGATTCACACCAGGGCTGCACACACGCGCAACCTTTCTTATACGTAGTAAAGCGACTTTATGCATGAGAAAAATGTTAGAGACAGTACTGTGCAAAAGACAGAGCCAATTCCCTTTAGTTTCCAGCCAAAACAGCCAAGCACAATTTATTTACTTATTTATTTAAGCAATAACTATATTGCTGCTGTCGGAACAAAACCTCATATCTCCAAAATGATAATTTTACAGGAGAAAGAAAAAACATGCTTTATTTTTAATGTAAGTCAATGGAACCAGACTTCTTTCCAAGTCATTTGGTCCAAGGCCATTTCTTTTGGTCCATTCACCATGAAATTAACATACAATGTAAAAGGTAACAAGCACTTTCAAATTATGTCAAAAACTGAAAAACTACAAAAATGGAGATACAAGGTTTTGTTCCAACAGCAGTAAGACACAGTTTTTACTGAAGCCTCAACAACTAAATATCAACTTCTATCAGTATGCTTGCCCTTATTACAGCATTCATTCTTTTTAGGAGACTTGCTTTCAGTTTTTCAAGCAAATCTGCAGGGATATTTTTCCACACCTCCAAAGTTCAGCCTTAGAAGTTGGTTGCATTTCTTGAGTAACTGTATTCAAGTGGCCAGTTCATTCTTCTGAGAACAACAGCAGCTTCTTTGTTTGATTTGCTTTATACTTCATCTTTCACTAAGTTTCCTTTGACTTTCCCTTTTCTAGTGCAGGTGGACTGATTAAACTTATGCCTAAACTCCTTGAGAATATCTCCCAAAACATGAATATATGGTATTTAATGGCTGTTTTGACTGGAAACTTAAATAAATGAAGGTCGGTGCTGCAGATGGAATAAAATAAACAAACAAACACGCAAAGAAAAACCACATGGACATGCACACCCAACATACTCACATATGCATATGCACACACTCAAAACAGACACACAAGCTTTGCTAACCGCAAAAAACGTGCAAACACAAACACACACACACACACACACACACACACACACACACACACACACACACACACACACAAGCACACATTTTATCACTTAGTGAGTCAGTGGATTTCAGTTCCAAACAGTTTTAACTATCTTCTCTGCACTGGTCTCGTTTAAATATGACTAATATCTGACCCCATCTGCCTCCTGTAGCTTCACCACACACTTCCTAACAGCACTAACGCACAGTAGATTATTTTCATATGTGTGTCGCCTGATTGGACTTTCTGGAACACAAGATAACTCTAAAAGTGCTGTGAATTGAAGTGAATGGACTTATCTGTGCTCCGTCCACAAACATGTTCCTTCATAGCTACTGTGGTCATGTTGGTAGAACTGTTTAATTCCAGAAATTCCACACCCACCCAGCAGATTGATTAAGCCTCAATTAAGAGATCCAGCCTCTGTGTCAAAAATGGGTAACCGTCCCATTCCACCTTAAATGATGCAGCAGTTACAATCTGGCACCTGAAGCTTCTCATTCGAATTTTCCTGTTCCACCTTAAATGGCGCAGCAGTTACATTTTGGCACCTGAGGCTTCTTATTTGAATTTTCCCGTTCCACCTTAAATGGCGCAGCAGTTACATTCTGCCGCATGAGGCTTCTCATTTGAATTGTCCCGTTCCATCTTAAACGGTGCAGCAGTTACATTCTGGAACCTGAAGCTTCTCATTCAAATTTTTCCATTCCACCTTAAATAGTGCAGTGCCAGAACGTGACTGCTGCACAATTTAAGGTGGAATGGGAACATTCAAACAACAAGCTGATGAATACGAAGCCTCAAGTTGCTAACAGTAAATTTGTAATTTATAGAATGTAGAGAATGTAGAGAGTGACCATCCTCCAATCTGCAGACTACAACCAGCACGCACTCCGACAGACTGAGAATCGGGGCTAAAACCGAGGTAAAGTCATGTAGGGTAACCCCAGCTTAACATAAATTGGCTTACAATTGATACATTAGTATGTTTATGGTAAAACAAAAGCTACCCAGAAATGATGGAATCAAGACATCATTGAAATCCCAGCACAATTACATTCTAATTCAAATTCTTCAGTAACTACATGGAAAGCAAGGCAAACTAGCTGAGTTATTACTAAGCTATAAAGATTTCTGGTCATTAAAGGGTTTCGGGCCATTAAAGGGGATATGCTGGCTTAACGATGTTACGGCAAGCTGTGAGAGGTCACTGATGTCTTTAATATCATGGCAGATAATCAGGACGGTATGAGGTGCGTAAGAACTTCAAACTGGACAAAAAAACATGGAGGAATCTGGCAGAAAATAAATAAATAAGTAACACAACATCACACCTCATCAGACGCCCGGGCCAACTCCTGCAAACAGCTACAGCACAGTACTCACTCTACAGCTCCGGATGCAGGAATGAGGAATTTTTGCCATGCCAGACGATTTACTTGACACTAAAATCTCTGAAACATGTTGCAAGGCTATTAAGAATATTACAGACGGAAAAAAATGCATAGCTTGGCCAACTGGTTAAAATACAAACAGTTGATTGTAATGAAATGGGTAGAGGTTTGGCTTTGAGTGCGTGTGTAAGCAGAGAGAACTGGCAGCAAAGCTGACATTATCGGCTAAATAAGAAACACTGAGTTCAATTCAAGGCTAACTCCTTTTTTCCGGCTAATTTATCTGGTCAAATGAAATAAAGTGCATCCAAGTGCAGCTGAAAGCACCAAGTGTCCCTACTAATGGATGGATGGAGAGAAAGATGGACTGCATGGATGGACAGGAACAGTACTACAAGACTGATGACCTCGCCGCTGCCCACTGCCCTGCTTTATCATGACTAGTGTTTGAGACTAATTTATGTGTGTATACAGTGAAATTAGTCATTTTTCAAAGTTCATATGTAGTAGTTTGTAACCTTAGTTGTTAACTTTATCTTGTTTGGATGGTAGCTTTGCATTTGTTTTTTACTTTAAGGCTGATTGCTGGGCCTGCTGTGCTGCTAGCTAGCTAGCAACAGTTGTATGGCTACCTAGCTAGCAGCCGTTCGGTTGTTAGCAACATAATATTACTGGAGCGCCTTTTGCCAGTGTTGCAATCTGATAAAATCTGCCAGAGTTGTCATTAAAGTCTGCTGTTCACTTGTTGTTTACCCAGTTTCTTCCCAAATTTAGCCACTGCCACTTCCAACTGCTAACTAGGGCTCCCCTGTCAAAGGATGCTACCAAGCTGGGAGGGTGAAGGCAAACAACAATGCTAACAAAACATCATTGGACAGCTCAACATGCTTGGAGGAGGAAGCTAACTGACCATTCTGTTATGTCAGCTAGCATCAGTTCTGTAGCGTGTGCTGAGATAGCACGGCCTATCATTCTCTCTTGCACTCCTGGCCTCGAACAGCTGTGGCATCGCTGAAGACTGGACTCACGGTTGCTCCATTTAGGAGCGCGGTCCTTTTTATTTTAATATCAGATAGATGGTATATGACGTGGAAATACTGTAAAAATTTGGTTTCTCTTAGAAGTTCATGTTTATTGCTCCCTCTCTCTCTCTCTCTCTCGCTCTCTGTCTCTCTCTCTCTCTCTCTCTCTTTTTGTCCTACCATACCTCTTTCTCTCTAAGTGGAGCGACGTCTCTTCTCCCAGCAGTGCTGCGTGTGATGTGTAAAGCGTATGGCCGGGTCAGTACGGGTCGGACTGTGTCTGGCTCTGGCTGCAGAATGAATGGAGCCGCACATGATGATGATTTAGTGCTGCACTCACTGTAACTCATTTCCTTACACTCCCCTCCATACTCACACAAAGACCATCCTTATTTCACTGTATCTCTCTCTCTTTCTCTCTCTTTACTACCTGTCTTTCTCTTTAACTCTCTTTCTCTCTCTCTCTCTCTCTCTCTCTCTGTCTGTCCCTCTCTCTCACTCTTTACTACCTCTCTCTCTCTCTCTCTCTCTCTCTCTCTCTCTCTCTCACTCTGTCTGTCCCCCTCTCTCTCTCTCTCTCTTTCTGACACTCTAAATTATTCTTAATACTACCTCTTACTACTCTCTCTCTCTCTCACTCTCTCTCTCTCTCTCTCTCTCTCTCTCTCTCTCTCTCTCTCTCTCTCTCTCTCTCTTTCTCTCTCTCTCTGTCACTCTTCACTAACTGTCTCTTTCTTTAACTCTCTCTCTTTCTTTTTATCTCTCTCTTGGTCTCACACTCTTTACTACCTCTCTTTCACTTTAACTCTTTTCCTCTCTCTTTCTGTCTCTCTCTCTTTCTCCCACTCTTTACTACCTGTCTCTCTTTTACTCTTTTTCTCCCTCCCTCTCAATACCTTTCACTTCTCTTTCTCTCCTTCTCTCTCCCCTCCATTACTTCTCTCTGTTTTACTACACTTTTTCTCTCTAATGCCTTCTCTTCTTTCTCCAATCCCCCCCTCACCCCCTGGTCTTTACTGTGTGCAGTAGATTTAGGGTGCTGTTGCTGTAGAAGTCTGTGTGAGTGAAAGAGAGAAACAAAACTCCTCATGGTGGAAACGAGCACCACAGGGGGGACTGGAAACCTTCCAGAATCCAACACACCACAAACTCTTACCCTGAGGAATCCTTATGGAGACAGAGAGACAGACAAGAGAGAGAGACGGAGGGTTGACTAGAGAGAGGGCTTAAAAGTCTGTTCTCTGTCAGTGTGTTTTGCTGCCTGTGAAATGGAGGAAGAGGTGAGGTTGGGAAGAAGGTGAAGAAGGAGTAAGCGGTCTTTAAAGGAACGGTTTGGCTGACAATGCAGTTTACACCTTTTACGCATGAAATTTACACCCTTCATCTAAATGTAACTGATCAGCCAAGATGAAGTCTGATTCGTTCCTTCTGCACTGCCACTGCGGGGCTTAAATAGCTAGTAATGGAAGCTTATGTGCACCATCATGCAAACAGCATACCTAAACCATCACACACTCACCTCAAACCATGTCAGGTTATTAGGTAATCAAAAAAGAGACTTACTCATGTGGTTTCTGACCCTGTATGACATACTGTTATGTTCTAAAGTAGTTCTAGTCATCTTAAACCTGAATTTTGGGGAACTTTTGTGTAAAAAGCCTCCCAAAGGAGTTGCAGAAGGGCCTTTACTGCATCACTTCTTGTAGGCTGGCCATCAAAGTGAGTACCTCTGAAAGGTTTGGCACTAACATAAAAAGGTAGCTTGGCTTTTATTTTAAGAGCAGAAAGGTCAAACTAGTGCTAAAAAAAAAGTTACAAGGAGAGCGAGTGTGTCTGTCTGTACGTGTGTGGGCAAATCTACCCAAAGGCACCATGTGTGTTCTTCAGGCCAAATGTTTGAATTAGCACTGAAGTACCAACTAATGCATTTTCAGAAAGGGTAATTTAAGCTAAATGCTAAAAGTTATGGCTTTAAAAAAACTCTAAACAAAAGAAAACTGCATGACTTCCATTCTACTAAAGAATAACTGTGAAAAGATGGTTTAGATGTTTACTCATTTCTAAGATTTGGTCATAATTCCACCCACTAGTTCCATCACACAATGCTACCAAGCTCGGACGAAGGCCAGCACACGCTTCCTCCAAGACATGTGAAGAGCCATGTTAACCTAACCTCACTGGACAGCTTGATGCATGAACGCTAACTGCTAATTCTGTTATGTCAGCTAACAGATGTCCATGCTAGCAAGCATTGCACTGAGTGATGGGGCAGGGGGAGTGTCATACTACCCACCCAAATAGAGTGAGGATAAACTCTTCTGATGATAGCACCATTGCTAAGAGAGTTGTGCCAGAACTGAGAATTATAACAGCCTAGTATTAGACAAAATGGCAATGCCAGTAAAGAAAGACCACTGAAAAGTTTTTAGTCATGTCTCGATTTTGGAAATCACTATAACACCAGATAGGATCCTTAAAAAGTAGTTTTTCAAAGGTTCTTTGGTAAAGACAATTGTTCTTTTTAGAACTAAGAGTTTTATAATGAAGGATTTCATGCTTAAATCATTCTTTATGTGGTGAAATTGTTCTTCAGAATGATGAGAAATGTGTTGTATATGGTTCTATATAGACTTTTTTTTTTAAAAATGTCCCTATATTGCACCAAAAAGCGTTGTTCTATTGGTTCAAGCTTGACATCGCAACAGCAGCAGAGCCATGTACAGCACATTCTCCATCAATTTGAAGAGCCATTTCATCATGCAAAGAACCATTCATGCATGGATTGGTTCTGTGCTTTTAAAAAGAACCACTGCCTTTACTAAAAACTCTTGAAGAACCATCTTTTTTAAGTGTGTGTCCAACAGCTCTCTTGATGAATGAATAGTTCTGTGAAAAAAAGCTGACCCAATTTTCCACTTACGCTAGATGTAGTCAATCATCCAAGATATGTTTGGAGTAAATTTCTTTAGTTTATAACTGGACTAACGAGGCTAATGTTGCTAACAAACACTGCAACTCAACAGTCACCCAAATAGATCTAAACGTTTCTGCAAATTACATCCCTAAAACATCTCTTAACCTGCTCAAACTGCATCCAGGTCTTCATTAAGGGTGCGCAGATGTGGTTTAGAGCTCAGTATGACTTACTGTGAGCTATAAAAGTGGAAAAAAAAAAGAAAAACACCACTGAAAGCCGCCATTTCAGAAAACACCAGGCTGGTTTTAACAAAGCAGGACTGATCTTGGATAAGATTCCCCCATATTTGACAGTCATTGCCACAAATACTGATTCTAGATCAGCACTCCTACTCCTGAGGGCCCCGTTGTCAAAGTTGACGGCAGGTCATTCTGTGCTCTAAACCACACTGACAAGTCTGTGTGACCTTAATGAAGACCTGAAGGCAGTTTAAGTTTTTGTGATGCATTTTTATCTACAGAAATGATGTGAGCTATTTGGGTGACTATTGAGTTCAAGTGTTTGTTAGCAATGTTAGCCTCGCAATTCTAACGAAGCCAAATTTGTGCTCCAAGCCTGGTGGACTATATCTAGGGTAAGTGGAAAATTACATTAGAGTGTAGGTTCAACGACGGATGGAAAAAGGGAGGCAGAGAGAGAGGTGAGTGAGAGAGATTTAACAAAGAAAGAGAGAAAAAAGGAGGAGAGAGCAAGTTGAAAGAGAGGGAGAGAACAGTAGCGAGAGAGATTTGAGTTTAACTGTAGTTTAGCTTTAGTGCGACAGAAACAGTCCCAAATCTCCAGCAGCCGTTCATTCCTCTCTCGCTCAGTTCCACACATGGTATGACATCATGCTACTGGACAAAGAGAACGGGAAATAAAGAAAGAGAGAGAAAATGAGGGAGAGAGAGAGATTCGGCAGAGGTAGCTGCATCACGAGCTGTGGTTTTCTAACCACAGCACAGCTCACTGACCGCTGATCAGATGTTCTGAGTCAAATTTATCATAACTCTACTACCAGCCTCATTTCAGATTCACTTAGATGAATTTTGCACTCGAGAGTCTGGAATTAAGAAGGGTTTACATCAGAAACGTAGGAAGCTGTGCGTCTCGGGGAAATATTATATAGACGCTAATGTTAGCTGGTTATCTAGCTAGCTAGCATGATCTATTTTGATGTTTTCCAACCATTGTAAAAGTCATTACAAAGAATTTGCAGTCAGGAAATCTGAGGAAGGGAAGCTTATTTTGCTAACAGTATCTACTTAGCTAGCTTCTTTCACTAGATTTTCACTCTATTTTGATCTCTTTTTTCAGAATCTTTTCTAATCTTTCTCTCAAATTTCCACCCACTAGTTAGCTCTCTCCCCACCACACCATGCTACTAGGCTAGGGGGTAAAGACTAGCATGCGCTTCCTCTGAGACACATGAAGCACCACCACATCTTCTCAATCTGCTGCAATTGGAAAGCTCAGCATACTTGAGGACAATGCTTACTGCAAAATAAACCACCAGCTAGTTAGGTCTCCCCCCATCCCACAATGCCACCATGCTAGGAGGGTAGCACGTGGCTCTTCGGAAAAACATGAAGCACCATTGCATCTTCTGGATCTGCTGCAATAGCTGCTGCCACTGGTTAGCTCAACAAACGCTACCTGAAAATGATTTTACGTCAACTCTCCTTCTCAAGGCCAGTTACGTTCTCACTTTGGCTAAACAAACGTACTGGAAATGTGCTAGTGCTCATTTAGTCCACACTTTGTGTTTAAAAAAAGCTATAAAAAATGGCTACAGAAATTGGAAATTGGTTATTTTGTTTGTAGAGAAATTAGAAATCTATAAGCATGATGTATCCAAATTTGAGAGGAGAGTACTGAAAACACTAGAGTTATCTAGAACCCTATTCTATATTACTAATGGACGTATTGGAGATATGTGAATGTGTATGTGTACGAGAGAGATAAACAGTATGATTGTGTGTATGTGTGTGTATGATTAAAAGTCTAAACATGTCTCACAGTGCTGGCGATGTGTGTGAACCCCTCAACCCCACACCCCCCACCCCACTCCCTTCATCACGCCCCCTGCAGAGAGCCTCAATGAGAAAAGCCCAAAACAGCCATAATAAGGCGAGTGTGTGTGGGAGAGAGAGAGAGAGAGAGAGAGAGAGAGAGAGAGAGAGGAGGACCATGAGTGAGTGTGAGAATGTGAGAGAGTGAGTGATTGGTTAAGTGTGTGTGTGTCTGAATAAAACCTCAGCAGTTGGTACATAATCGCTAATTTCGGTGCACAGCGGCTTCTAGAACCCCACGACTGTTAAAGTGTCTTAGAGGAGATTAAACAGGACACACTCTCTCTCACACACACACAAAGATGAAGAACAAACCAAAACCCCAGCAGAGCAAAACATTTTACACACTTCAAAGTAGACTAAATTGGCGCTAACCAAAGAAAAACAAGTATCTACAGAATGGCAACTTTACAGGTGAAGGCAAAAACTTTTAATGGAAGTGAATACAAAGAGATTCTATTCTGAGTACTTTTGGAGCCTTTCTGTTGGTCCATTCATCATGAAGTGTACCAACAATGTAAAAAGCAGCTGCCTTGTTCAAATGGTATAGAAAAATAAAAATCAACAAAAACGAAGATATATATATATATTTTTTTTTTCAGACAGTAGCGATATACATCTGAATGTCTGATATATATATCAAAACACTCCTACCTTATATTGTTCTCTCTGGTCAACTAACAACACTCCACCAACAGCGTACGGCCATAAGAATGCATTTTCTAAAATTGATCATGCACTAAAATTCAGGAAAACTGAAATTCAGGAAAACTGAAGGCCAAAAAAACAGTACATAATCTAAATACGCAATATTATAAGTTCAAATCCAATATTCTTGACAGCAGGGAATGAATGGTTGGTCATCCAAGGAATCCAGTTCCATTATTTCATCATTTTATTTTGCACTTTGGCACTGTCATTTCCGAATTTTATGTCATTCTGAAAACTGTGGCAACAGATGGTGTCAGTGTGCTAGTTGTTTTGCTGTATTCTGAATATCAAATAACCTAATCTATTCGATGTCGCGTTTTTAAGTGGTATCTAACCTGTAACTGTTCCTGGGGTTTTGTACCTCTTTTTCATACTTGGCATGATCAGTGATTACAAATCACTTGTCTAATGTTTCTACACAGAAACAGTAAATAGTTCCATGCGGCTGATATTTTCACTGTTGATCTTCTGCCATTCAAACTGTTTGAATACTTTCCAGTGCCAGAAAGAAAAGGGAACAGCATGTTTACTCACTACTTCTCCTTCTCATTATCATTACAACAATTTGTTTAAAATATATATATTTTTTTCTCTTTCATTCAAAAGTGTCACATTCAGCTGTAAATTTTCAGGTAGCTGAAATTTCAGTGCGTCCCTAGCTAAACTGCTGTTGTTATGTTACTGTTACCTGTATAAATTCATTCATGATGCACCTTCCTGCGTATACCATGGGTACCGTCAGTACTTCTAGAACACTAAACAACTGTATTATAACTGAATCATAAAAGTAACCCAGATTTAGACCAATTATAGAGAACATGTACACAACAACAATGGTCCATCATAACACTGTCTTATTTTAATAATATAAATATTTTATTTTACCATTTGTACGGAGCCCCGGTGGTGACATCCTGTATAAATAAAAATAATGCCTGGACACAACTTAGTAAGACGTGGGAACAAGATAATTAAGTCGTGGCCATGACTTAGCAAGGCACAATCTCATTTCCACACCTTACTAAGCCGTGGCCACAACTTAATTATTTCATTCTCATGCCCTAATAAATCGTGGCAACACATTTGGATCTCGTTCCCTCGTGTTAATAAGGCGTGGCCATGCATTATTTTTTACTATATGGGATGTCAGCAGCAGGTCTCTGTATATTTGTTAGACTTTGTTAGACCTGTTGCTTCTTAATGGCATTTATAGTTTTTTAAAGCTTTTTTAAAGCTGGCACTACTGTTTTGCGGGTGAATTTTGTCAGTTCGTTAAGACTAAATATCATGAATCAATACTTGAAATACCTTCAAGTATTGTGATATTATGTTTTTGCCATATCAACCAGTACCCTTCAATGCGCCTGGGGAAGAAATGTGTATGCCGTGCAACAGTTTATACGAAAGTTTCATGGGGCAAAAATGAAATGGATTTTAGCTTGGATGGGTTGAACTTCGCTTCAAATCATAAAAATCCACTTGGTAATCCCTGATCCAGAGAATCACCCTCCTTCTCTGTCTCTTCTACTGCTTTCTTTCCCCCTCTCTCTCTCTCTCTCTCTCTCTCTCTCTCTCTCTCTCTTTCTCCATCTGTGTGTGTCGTTTGGAGAGGAGCAGGAAGCGTCTGGCAGGCTGCAAGCCGAGTAGAGGCCAGTCTCAGCGAGGGAGAATGGAAGAGAAACTCTAATGTGTTTAACATGAGGCGGCATAAAGCAGATTCCTGCCAAAGAGACCCGTTCCCCTTACTGAGGCCATTCATGGAGGAGAGACAGAAAGAAAGAAAGAAAGAGAGAGGAAAGAGGGGAGGGAGATATAGGGAGAGAAATTGTGAGAGGCAGATAGGGGAAGTGACTGGAAACATATGAAGAAAAGGAAGAGAAATAGTGAAAACACAAGATGGAGATTTAAAGCGCTTTCGCATATAGGCCTACTTGTTTCCTGGAGCGTTTCTACACCCAAAAAGCAGTATGTGAAATGCAGACGAACCACAACCCAAATTGGTACTCATCGCAGATGTAGGTTCTGGATGTTATAGCCTGAGGTGTGTGAAATGTCTGCCAGCTAACAGCAAGCTATGGCCCAAAACTAATCATTTTATGTGTGGTGAAACGCAAAAGTATCTTGTGGGATGTTCACGAATGCTCCCAGGGAATCAGATTTAATATGTGAAAGAACATTTTGACTATGAGGTAGAGATACTAACACATATCAGGTTGTGTTTGTGTATTGAATAGTGAGCCATTATAATGTGAATGCATCATCAGGAGACTCCATTTATATTACGCAGGGATTTGTATGCCTCTTCATTTGGCAGAGGAAAAAAACATATTTTCAAACATGCCATTCACATTTGACAAATTCTGGGAGAACTAACACTGGCAAGATTAGCACGATTACCACTTGCACAAATAACACAATTAACACTGGCAAAGCTACTTCTGGCATGAATGACACAGCTCCCAATGGCGCAGCTAACACTGGCACCATTAATACGATTAGCACATGCAGGAATTACAGTGGCATGACTAGCATGGACATTACTCTGCTGGATCAGTTAACACTGGAACAGCTAACACTAGCACAAATGACACTTGGACGTCTCACACTGGCATAATTAATTCCTGCATGACACTGACATAATTATCACTGGACTAACACTGAACAGTAGGAGTAATCCTGGAAGACCTAACACTGGAAGGTCTAATGCTAAAAGATCAGACAGAAGGTTTAATACTAGAAGGTCCAACTTCAGAATATCTAACACAGGATGATTCAACATTCAAGGACTAATAATGGAAGGAGTAATCCAGGAAGATCTAACACTGGAAGGTCTAACACTGGAAGATCTAACGCTGGAAGATTTAACACTGGAAGTACTAACAACGGAAGATCAAAAACATGAAAGATGGGTGGAATGAAAGAGTGGAATGTCTGGAACTCTGAAAGGTCTAACATTAGAAAGAGTAATCCTGGAGGATCTAACACTGGAAGGCCTGACACTGGAAGATCTAAAACATGACAGATGAAGAGTGGAAGGTCTGATAGTGGAAGGTCTAACACTAGAAGGTCTAACAATGGAAGGTTTAACTTTGGAATATCTAACACTAGAGGGTCTAAAACTGGAAGGTCTAATACTGGAAAGACTAACTTTAAGATCTAACACTGGAAAGGACTACCTTTGGGATATCTAACACTAGAGGGTCTAACACTGGAAGGTCTAATGCTGGAAGGCCTTCTTTAAGGTCTAGCACTAAAAAGGAAAAGGACTACCTCTGGATAGACTAACTCTGGAAGGTCTAGGACTAACTCTGGTAGGTCTAACACTGGAGGGTCTAACATAGGAAGATCAAACAATGGAAGGACCAAAACAACACTGGAAAGTCTAACAATCAAAGGACTAACATGGAAGGATAAACACTGGACTAACACTGGAAAGCCTAACACTGGAAGATCTAACTCTGGAAGGACTAACTCTGGAAGCTCTAATAGTAGAGGGTCTAACACTAGAAAGACTAACTCTAGAAGGACTAACTCTGGATGGAATAACTCTGGAAGGTCTAACACTGGAGGGTCTTACACTGAAAGGTCTAACGATGGAAGGACTAACATTAGAAAGCCCAAACCTTGGCAGATTAAGAGTGGAACGCCTGACAGTGGAAGGTCTAACACAGGAATATCTAAAATCTGAAGGACTAAGAGTGGAATGTCGAATACTGGAAGGTCTAAAGCTTTAAGGATTAGAAGTGGAAGGTCAAATACTAGAAGGACTTACACAAGGTCTGACACAAGAAGGACTGACACCTGTGTACTACCAGAAAGAATAAAACTGAAAAGTTTACTTCAAAAGGTCTAACACTGAGGTATTAACAGGATTTCCAGAACTAGAACTGAACTTTCACTGGCACATTCACACTGGTCATGCTCATCGTCTACATAGAGATTGGAACAGTAAAATCTAAAACGGTTTTCCGTCTGCAATGTTTTGCTTGAGCATACTGCATGGCATTCCTCTGCTACTAGTTAATGCTAGCCTACATAATCTGTCAAGCCTCTAAATGTGTGCATGCATGTGTGTACCACGCCTCTATGTCCTCAAGTGTTCTCTTCCCATAATTTGAAGCACTGAACTGTTATATGAGTACAGAATAAAGCATGGTTTGGGTTTGAAGCCAGGGCTTCCACTGGCTGAGAGAAATACAACCTTCTCTACAGATAGATCACAGGGTTATGCCTGCTCACATAAACTACAGATATGGGGATGATCCTGAGGCTGCTCAAACCACAGTTTACTAAAACCAACATTTAGATTTGCTTAAAGAAGAGCCGGCTGCCATTTTTTACCAGCTGGGATGTTTCACGTTGATTGTCTGCAACACTGCAACAGCAAAAACCGACTACTTTACAAAGCTCTTTATTTTCAATGCAATTTGAGTCTCACTCTCTCTCCCTCTCTGTCCCGGACTGGGAATGGTGTTCCCTCTCTTAGACTGGGTGTAGTGTTCTCTTGTTTCCTCCCTCCCTCCCTCCCTTTCTCTCTCTCTCCATCTCTCGCTCTCAGACTGGGTGTAGTCTTGAGTGTACGCTTCAGTAGAACTCAATGGTGGAAGAGCAGTTTGTCTGAATGGCGAGAGCACCGCAGAATGTGAATGATCACCCCCCAATAAAGCCTAGATGCATCCCACAGAGGCCAGAAACAGTACCCTTCTTCTCCCTTTCCCAGACGAACCCTTTCTCAATCTCTCTCACTTTCCTGCCCCCTGTACCCCCTGCTGCATCTTACACAATCCCCCTGCAGTAGGGTATATATTTGGGGTCAGTTCAGAGGTCAAAAGGTGATGATTTATCCTGCTGAGAGGTGATGGTCTGGAAGCTCTGAGAAACCCTGAGGTTGCGACCTTAGCTTAGCACATCCCGGTCATTTGTTACTAAAGCTGTAATGCGGCTCTGACATCTAGGTTTTTTGTGTCACTCCCACTCTTCTCCTCCTCAGTGGCAGGAGGATAGAGGGATAATGACTTTGTTGTTCAGCGCTATTATTGTGTGGAGTCCTCTGTTCTCATTGTCTCCATCGGCAACTCGGCCTGATAAACTCTTACAAGGTAAGGGATGCTGAAAGGAAACAGCACAGCCAGTCACATAATGAGAGAGAGGGAGAGGTAGAGAAACAATGCTCATTAACAATCAGAATTTGGTAGAGTAAACCCATCCTCAGGTAAAAGGTTGGTTGATTCACTGAATTAACGACTCAAGAAGAAGCCTACGGAAAAGTAACTTCAGCAGGAGCTAAAAAGTCTCCTTTCAAAAAAACCTCAAGTGCCGATTTCTCTGAAGAACTGTAGTGGAACTTCTTCACGTCTAGCATCTATCAGACTTTTGATCTAAAACAGTGGCTGCCATTCCTGGGGCACATTACGCACCATTCTGCTACGATTTCCAGGCTGAATGACATGTTTCACGGGGTGAAATGGTGTGAAACTGGCTTTGAGGTATGTTTTCTCTTGTTTGATGGGTGTGTCAGAGGTGTTACCCAATCAGCAGCGATGTGTATACAAACCCCACCATACTAAAAAGGATTCTAATGGATTCTAATAAAGTCCTCTACAAATGGGGCCACTGCAGCTTGGTGTACACGACAACTGAAGACATTAGAAGACATGTTTTGAAGTATTTAAACCCATTTCATCAGGCTTAGAACATTTTTTAAAAAGATTGCCAAGAATGGCCTTCTCAACTGCCATAGCTGCAACGCTTGTCTAACACAACAGAGTGTTGAATGCACCACCGTTTCCATTTAAATCAAGATTTTGCTATGTTTTGTTGGGGCTGAACGCAGCCCTGGTCTTCAAGATCTACTTTCCTGTGTTGGTTGCAGCCACTATCTGCAACACCTGTCCCAGCTAGTTAACTTCTTCAGAAGTTCTTGATTGACATGGATTAGATGTATTGGTAATGCTTTCTTTTACAGTCACTTAAGTTCCAAGTATTAACCATGTTAATACTCT